>NC_048308.1:20847436-21147436 GCF_013100865.1 Trachemys scripta elegans | reverse complement strand
CCACACAAAAGCAAATGGGAGCGCAAGTAGTGCACAAGACAATACATTAATATGGTTTCTATGCTCTGAAAAAAAAAAAGGCTGGGGGCCTTTGCACTGGATCTTAAGTGTAGACACAAAGGATCATTTGAGGACAGAGATTGTTCACAGTGACTTATGCTCACGGAACAGTTATAGAATCGGAATAGGGATTTAGAAGTTTTAGTAAAACTGAAAACATATCAAGTTGCAGGAATGAGAGGCAGAAGGGGGAATGGTTAGGATGTTGCAGATGGCTGTAGATAGAGGGGAGGGGACAGTCCCAGTCCAGAGAGACAGAGGTGTCCGTAAATCAAAGTGTAAATATACAACACATGAACACTTCCCCCAAAGTCAAGAACTAGTCAAGCAACGCCAGCTGTAAAAATGGAAGTGTTCAGGAAGTGTAGGATTCCTCAAGCATCTGTTGGTGCTATTAAGAGTAAGAAGTAAATCCACATTGGCAGTACTTGAGAATTATTTTTCTACATTAACCCTGACAACAACTGCCAACTTCTTTGCTCATTTGCCACACAAATGTCCATTGAGGTGCACAGGAATCAAAATCAACTGAGAAATCAACCACAGGTGGAAAAATCAGGATCAAGACAAATTAATAAAAGACACCAATTGGCCAATATGATTAAGGGAAAGGCAAGGAAACAGAGAGGAAAAAACATGTTGAGAACATGCATTGAAACTTTTCTGAAAATACTGCTAAAACTAGAGGATACAGAGTTTTAATCTCTTAAGGATATCCCCACAAATGGAACATACATTAAAATAATCCTGTGTATGTTACTAATGCACATGCTGCCACTCCATTAAAAATAACAGACTAATCTTTAGCATATAGCCACAGCCCTACAGGAGAGGAGGTGATGCAAAGCTATTGTTGCAAACTCAGGGAGGGAGGCACAATCCCTTCTTGAATCCACCAGTGTGTAAAATGCATCATTGCTACACCCCGGCCTCCTTCTGGGCCCTCCTTACCTTTTGGGGCTATTTGCACTCCTACAGGCACATGTAGGGAATGTGCGTTCTCCCGAGCATAGTGACTTCAATTATCCACGGGTCTGCATGGGGAGGGGATGCTCCTTGAAATTCCTTGCTAGGACAAAGGTCAAACTGTCCCAAGATGCTCAACTAAAAGCTAGGTTAGTAAAAATTGCAATCACTGAACTCTTTAAAAGCTAATATAGTTTAGTATTACAATAAACATTCAGTCCCCCTGTCATATTATAATCAAAGTATACTTAAAGCAGAAGAAGGCACTTGGGTCTATCTTTTGCTTCATGATGCATGCTCCATATGGATCTCCCAGCCGTATTATGTCTTACTGCTTAAGCAACACCTAAGTGTCACATCTCTTTGGTGCTCATTTCTAGGTCATGCCAGTTTCTTTATGCATCATGAGCTAGGGTTTCCTAATTATTTTTTCAAGTCAAGACTGCAAACAAAATCTGTCTTTTGTGTTACTGGTGTCACTCTGCTGTTCTCCTTGGTGTGCTCCTGTCTGTTCTTTGCTTTATCCCAGATAGAAAAGAAAGTACCTTAAAACTACTTTGCATTTTCTAACGGGTTTCCACCTCTTTGCTTCACTTTCTATAAGAAATGTTCTTCCGGTAATACATTTATTCAGAGAGTAGTCACCCAATTTTTTTAAACTCCATTTCAGTCTGCCTGAGGGATGCAAACAAGGTTTGGTACCTATCATTAGTTGGGATAACTGGCTGGAATGATCATTTTTTGGTAAAACACAGTACATTTTCTGCTGAACAGCTAAAAAAACATATTTTAACTTGAAGCACAAAATTCATTTGCTTAAAATCAATATAACGTTTAATTTGTGCATGCTTATTTGTGCTGTCTTTATATCTAGAATGAAACTCTATAAATAGTCCATACTCACTTATTCTTTACAAAATCTTGGTAAGTTGATTAGTTCTGTGTGGGATTCATTAAGTAACACAAAGCTGCCTTCCACCCTTCCAGACCTACTACACACATTGCTTTTACATTGTTGTACTTTTAAACTATACATAAGCCAAGACATAAAACCTTTACAACGTTTTATGTGCAGATAGAGTAAAATACTTTAATGTATTTCCTGGTCACATACAAGGAGTATGAAGTTTGTAGTTAGAGAAAGTGACATCCATCAACAGCAGCATTATCAATCGTCGTGCCAGTACTGCAACTTACTTTGAATTATTTATGTTATTGTCATGGGGCTTAATCCAGGTCAAATGGGCAAAGGCCAACTCTAGTATACACGTTTTGCCCACAAGAACAACATGGAAGATGCGGGTAACAGATTCCTTCATGCCCAGTTGTTAAGTAGGGATCTTGGTATCCCACAGTCAGACCACAGCTGCTACACTACTGCTGAATATGAATGTGGGGGATGATGGTCATAGCCTACTGCTCCTCCTCATCACATAGGGTATGTTGTTTTGCCCAGCGAATAGATGTTATTCATAGGCTCTTTAGCCATGATCCATACCTTCCCCCAAATCTATTCATACAGAGCAGCACACAGCTCCTGCAGAGTTCAGCATTATGGCACTCTGTGGCATAGAGAATCCACGGACTAGTCTCCTGGTGGTGTTTCCATTGCATTTTAGGGCCTGATTCAGTGCATGTGGAAGGCAGAGATTAGAGAGCTAACTACGTATGACAGTCTGGGTAAGAATGAAGTGATGTTGATGGGTTGGGTAAAGCAATCAGAAGATACAACCTATACAACAAAGATTATATTTGCCCATTTGATTGAGGGGAAGAGGGTGTAATTGGATCCTTAGCTGCTGCTGAGTGATCAGGTAGCAGCCCAGGATGTAATAAAAGGAGGAAATACAGGAGTTCTGGTAAGAGACTGACCTTTATTCCCTGGGTTAAATCATTTGACATATGTCAGGGGTATTAGAGGTGGTTACACACCATCACCTGGGCGGTATCCACTGAACAAAGTGGCTACTGTTACTACAACCTAGATAGCATTTTATAATTTGCCTCAAGGCAGGATATTGTCACTGAGTCTTTTGGATATAGACTTTGCCACTATGTTCCATTCTACGCCTCTGTCACCTGAACACAAGGCTACTGAAGCATATTCTGCTACTTAAAGGGTGTATCCCAGCATAATCATATTACAACTGTATCTTCCCTGGGTCCCAGCTGGTTTCCAGGTAGAATCAGTGTCCTAAATGGTTTAAAATCTGTCTCCGTTGTGAACAGTGGAGGCGCATGAACTGGAGCTTCCTCCGGTTTGGAGTTCACTCCGCTTCTAGTCCGAAATAGTACAAATGTGTTGACTTTAAGAGCATATGGCAAGGCTCAACTATTTTCAAAGGATTTGGGGAGGGAGGGAGGGTTTGTATGCTCGGGGAAAATGGGACATTTTTACTTAAATTGGTTGGTTGGTTATTTTGTTGAGTTGTGGGAGGGAAGGGAGTGCTAAGCTGCTGAATTTGTATATCTATTATATTCTATGTAATGCTATAAAATATATACCTATATCATGGGATAAGTGCTTTATCAATGACCTATAAATCAAAATAAATCAAATAGATAAAACTTTGAAGCAATGGACAGTAGTTCCCATAAGAGAGCTCAAGGTGTAGACTTCAAGTGAATTGATTCCACAAGCATGTTAGAAAAGATATTGGCGCAATCCAATACTACAAAGAAATATTTCAGCACAATTATGGCTGTTTTAAAAAATCAGTATATTTAATCTGTTAAATGACAATAACAGAGTCTCAAATATGGTCATGTGAGGGACTATTCCTGATAATCTTACTAATGTGACTAATCTTTGCTCAGATAGTCAATGGCCCTATTCATGTCAGTAAGGGATCCCTAATGAGGATATTTTATGTGATTACATCACTCTTCCCCTAAAAAACTTTTTACATTACATTAAATGTACTCATATTTTTGATAATATACATAAAAAAAGACATTCGGTACTATTGGAAACTCTCAGAAAAGGAAATTTAGAAAATATATTATATGGGCCAATCCCACAATGTCTACACTGTTAAAGTGGGGTAGGAAGAAGGCGGGTCTTATGTACACAGTCGACATTAAATTGCAGGGAGAGAGAGAGACCCTGATTCTGCAATGGGATCAGAATGGGCAAACTCAACCATATGGATGCCCACTAAAATCAGGATCCACCAATATGAACCCCATTGCAGGGTTGAAACTTTATTTGGATTAAAACGTGAGAAGGTAGACAGAGTGGCAAATATTTGAACAGATTATATACCTACTACAGGCCCTGATACTGCAAATACAATCATGTGTACAATTTTAAGCATGTGAGTAATCCCATTGCCATTAAAATTAAGGATGTCTGTGTTTGTTAGATTGTTTACTTAGTGAATAAGGAGAGCAGAGAGACCAAAGGCCAGCACGGTGAACTCTATATTCCAAAAACAAAAGCACTGAGAGGAACAGCGTAAGTAATAGTAAACTGCCGTAAATATCACTATCCACTTAGTATTGCAAGGCACAACCTGCAATATATTTATCATTAGATGCTACAAATACTTTGATTTAACTGACATTTTAATGTTTGTATATTTTGTTTTATAAATACAAATTCATTTTTAAATTAAAAGCTATATTCTTACTTTTATCACTGAAGAAAATCTGCCTTGCTTTTCAGATTTTTGTAGCAATATTCTCATTTGAAAATAGGTAAAAATAAGTGCCCCTTTTATACATGTTTGTTCCTTTATAGGCACTGGATTGCATTTAATCGATTATATTGCATTATGTCATTATTTTGCATCACACTCTTTGCTAACTGAATGTGAAGAAATATCACTCAATGTCATTAATTGGATCATTTTTCTCAACATCCCCTTCCCCATATGTAACCTCTGGAATTGATATCTGTTTGGACTTATAAAAAAACTCAAAGAAAGCTACCTGTCAGTGGCCAATTCAAAAGTACTTCAGAGAGCAATTCAGGGAGTTACACGAAATACAAAAATTACACAAATCCTTTCCAACCTACCACTAGTCATAGATTCTTTTCTCTTGTATTGTAATGTAAAAAGGTCAATATCTGCCCTCATTTCAGGAAGACCTAAAACTTATAAAGTGCCTTGACAGTAAAACTGGCATTATATAACATTTTCTGACTTGCAGATCTACTTTTTCTATCATACACTGTCAGCAAACAAACAAAAACAAAAACTAGCATTCAACTAAAAATGAAAAAAGTGGTGACCTTCGCAGTTTTCCAATATGTACAAATTTGCTATCATTTTCATAAGGTAGAGTAAACTGATGTTAAATAATGCTGCACTACTAACCAAATTTTTTACAGACCATGGGATTGATCTTGTTGTCAAAATTCCTATCATCATCAGTTTGAACAGGATTAGGACCTTTCAGAGGTCCTGTATCCTAAGCTGAGGACCCAGTAAAAAAAAAGGAAGTATCTATATACTTTTATTGGACTTAAAATTCAATAAAGGGTATAAACCTCAAAAACAAATGAGCAGGTCTTTTGAATATTTGTCACTTTCCTGTATTCTCTTGGATTTATTTATTTTACTACAAGAGATATGCTGAACTTTATTAACACATACATGTTTGGGAGGAGCATGAGATATGGAAGACAGAGAAGCTGAATGTAGCTGGTATACTGGAGCCTGAGAATTCGCCTGAGTGTAGATCACCTCATAGAAGTTCACTTTAGTTGTGGTGGACATACCTCAATGCCCTGTTCCCTTCTTTTGGGATGATCTCTTTTGGAATGCTACAGTAGTCAAGTGGTTAATGCTTCAAAAGTTACCAGTCAAAATGCTTCTGGGATTAACAGGTGATATACACAGAAGTACATGAGACAGACAGGCATATCTCCATTTCCTTATAGGTACTATTGCTGCAGTGGGTTCATGGAAGATTCATGGATCAATGCTCTAAAGAAGACTACAGAGCGCAGTATTTCAGATACCTACAGCATTGCAAATGTCACACTATTGGGAGGCATCACCACATTGTGATGCAAATATAAAGCAACAGAGATCCCTTACACTCTATGTTATATCCATCCCTAGTGATATGTACTACTGGTTTTATTGGCATTGGGCCAAATCTTGTGGTCCTTATTCAGTTTTAATCAGATAAATAGAAACTCTGACTCAATGGGGAAAAAAATGAGCTGTGATCTATAACTGAAGTAGGTCAGATCATGAATAAGGTGTAACAGCCCCTGAAACTTCAAACCCAGTAACAACTGGATGTTTAACATGAACATGGCCATGTGTGAGGAGTCTGAAACCATCTGGTATCCCAGGTGTGGCAGCTATGAATTTTCAAATTAACCTGTTATCTGTATCGATGTTGAAGTCATCTAGGACAGTAGGTCCGCTGGCTCCAACATTTAGATGAGAAATATCTCTGTCAACTCAGCTGGAAAATCAGTGGAGTAGCAAGGTGCCTGTACAACACAACAATTCCTATTTTAAACTTAATCTGGATTTCTAACATGAGAGAGACAAACTAACCCAGATTTGGTGTAGAGTACAATTTACATATTAAATCACCTGCATCTCTTCTCTGACCCTCTCTTGACTCTGGCTGAATCTAAGAAAAGTCTGGAGATTCTAGGCTAATAAAGACCCTACCCCATTATCCAGCCAGGTTTTAGTGTTACCAGAAAATGTATTTATACCTGGTAAAGGGAAAGCCTCTAGGAAAAGTTAATCAAGGGTTGAGATTGGATTTATAATAACCTATATTCTTGCCTGAACTCAACAAGCTCTATCTATCTGTGTGTGTGTGTTTGTGTGTGTATCTATATAGGACCGATGTGCTACACTGTCTCTGAATAGTTAAATTTTAAGTTATTACATATGTATAGTTAGAAATGTATGTATCACATCACATACTCCCTTTGTATGCATGTTGAACTGTAAAACATTAAATAATATATATGGGAAGTACGCCAACTCTGAGTGGCATGGAAACCCTGGAGATTGGTGAATAATATATAAAACCATTTCTTTGTTAGCAGCACGTGTCCTGGCTTACTGAGTCTTGTGCTGATATCTCACTTTTAGGAACTGACTATGTCAATCAAACTTAAAAATCCTTCCCAAACTTTCTCCCACTCTTTTACAAAAGAACAATCAGACAAAAACTCAACTTCCAAGATTGAAACAAGACCTCTTCTTACATCTCTTCAGGGGGAATCAAAGCCTGTGTGGTATGCAAGAATCACAATATGCAAATCATGCCAAAATGTTTTAAAACGTAGAAATAGCAGATAAGTAAATGGAGCCTGCTGTATAATCCAATAACTTGACTTCAAGCCAAATCTAACCATTGGATATTTTTACTTTAGACAACTGGGATTTTGTGCACAGCACAGAGGTGAAGTTCTCAACACATGTAGAGAGATGTAGATTGCATTATTCTCTAGTAATCCTTAGTAACTGTCCACACTGCCATAGAGAGTCTAGTACATGGGCAGTAATTCCACACAAAGGGCTGTTGGTTTTAGAAGAGACATTCCCACTGTAAGGAACTGGTTAACCATTTCCAGCACCATTTGGATTGATTATGTCATGTACATAATTATGACATCATAGGTTTAATCAAAACAGATTTAGGTACAGCACGGGAAAAGCAATGAGATATAGGCCCTTTGGAAAGAAGGCAGGTAAGAGAAGTTGTCAGAGAACACTTTTATATAATAAGAAAGAGGATTTGAAAAAAAATAAAATAACAGGAGCAAGCTACCTTGGAGGAATTGTTGGGATAATGTCATGATGAAAGAGGATAAAGTAGGTATTTATCAAAACAACTTTAAACATCACGATTGAGGGAATTGAGGGAACTACAAATTAAATGGCAAAGGGAAGTAAAAACTGGGACTCGCTATATTTATGTTATAAGTAGAGGGATCTATTCTTTGACGTGAAATGTAGGACTACCTCTTTATATAAGGCAGCTGGAAAGGCAGGGCCCTTCCGATAAGCTGGAAAACCTGTGGCAGCAGTAAGGTTCAGGTTAAGATGGGCTTCACAGGGATGCATATATTATTGAGAATGTTAGCTGTTCTCCTCACTCACCCCCACACCCAGATATAGAGAGTATAAGAGCCAGCTGAACACTCAGGCTCTCTCTCCTCTGGGGAAAAGGGAAAGGAGAGAAGAAAGTACTTCATCCCAATGCCAGCCAGGAAGAAGAGAATAAAGTGATCAAACCCTGACTCCAGTTAGAGACCAATGTATTGATTCCCACACTGCTTGACTATGAGAAAGTCCTATAGAATTTAAGAGGGATGAAACCCATAGGGTGCTATAGAAATATTATAGAATTCCAAGAGCTTATACATTTAACAGAGAATGGATATCTTTTAATAGTTTGGAGGTTTTAACCATTCTGTAGAACAGTGGTTCTCAGCCTTTCCAGACTACTGTATCCCTTTCAAGAGTCTGATTTGTCTTTCGTACCTCCAAGTTTCACCTCACTTAAAAAGTACTTGCTTACAAAATCAGACATAAAAACACAAAAGTGTCACAGAGCACTAGAACTGAAATATTGCTTACTTTCTCATTTTTACCATATAATTATAAAATAAGTCAATTTGAATATAAATTCAAATTTGAATACGGTACTTACATTTCAGTATATAGAGCAGTATAAACAAGTCATTGTCTGTATGAAATTTTAGTTTGTACTGACTTTGCAAGTGTTTTTATGTAGCTTGTTGTAAAACTAGGCAAATATCTAGATGAGTTGATGTACCCCCTGGGAGATCTCGGCATACCCCCAGGGATATGCATACCCCTGGTTGAGAACTACTGCCGTAGAATTCTATAGCAGGGATATAATTATCTGATTCTCGCACAGCCCACTAAAGCTCACTGTTGGGATGTTTTCTCAGCCTAAAATTTCCTTTTCTCAATTTCATCCCATGACCTTTTCCATGTAGTCCCTCATGGATCCCAGGGGCCACTGCTGACAGAAGTCTCTCTTAGCCTGGTTGTATTGCTACAGACAGCACTAAAGGGGGGGGGTGCAGAGCATAGTGGACATGGAGACACACTGGGTCACTCTACAGATAGCCTTAGAATCCCTCAGATCCCTGGGGAGGTAGCAGGTTTATGGATATGTGCTGAAAACTTTTTTGTGGCTCTATTGTGATGGTGTGGGAGAATTTACACAGAGGAATCCCCTGGACATTTTGATGTAGAAAGCCTCCTGGGACTCACATAGTTTAACTTCTCCATAGTTGGTGTTTACACTTGTATAAGTGACAGGAGAATCAGACCTCAAATTTTACCCTTTCTTTTGAGTAACACAAAGGGCATAATAGTCAAGATGGGAGCCTATAGCCACTAGGATAAAACAGTGACCATTGGGCTTGCAACTAACAAAATGAGAGCTCAACAAAGAATACACAATCATTGCATTTTTGGAAAAACACTGGAAATGTAGAATAGGAATGAATGAGCTCAGGCCCGCCAACAGAAATTCTGGGCCCCAGGGCCAGGGCCGTCCCTGGGGGAGCGGGGCCCAGGGCAGAAATGATGAATCTGTCACTTCTGGGACCAACCATGCCAGCCTGCAGGGCCCCCCAAAGCGCGGGGCCCTGAGTGGTATCACATGCCTAGGCACCCTGTGGCCTGCACAGATGATTTAAAAGGGCCCTTTTAAATTGCCCAGGCTCCTTGGCAATTGTCCCCTTTGCCTCCCCTCCCCCCCGTCAGTGGGTCTGAATGAGCTAAAGAAATGGAGGGAAAGGATGTGGAGGACAAAAGGAAAGTCTTCTCAAAGATAAATTAAGATACAAATAAAGACAATGTGTTCTATCCATCCAGTAATGAATATACCAGCAGTTAAAGGAAGCCAATTAGGATGAGCAAGGATGTGCAGAATGATCAAGAGAGTCGTATGTGAGGTATATAATATCAGATACAGAAGGGAATGGAAAGATTACAGAATGAAGTCGCGAGTGTAAAAAATGATAAGAAAAGCAAAGGTGGAGAATGAAAGGAAGATTGCTCAAGATGATAAAGATAAATAAAAATACATTTTTCAAGTACATACAGTCCAAGAGGTCAGTGAAGGAGACAGAAGATCTTCTAAGAGATGGCATGGGTAATTCATTGGCAGCAGAGGTAGACATTGATAACAAAAATTGAATACTTCCCTTACTGTTCACAAAGTAGTTTGGGGGCAACACAGCAGAAACAGACATATTGTCCATTTCCCAAGGGAAGAAAATGACACAATGAAGGAAATTAAGATCACTATAATAGGTGATTGTCTATAGGCTGATAACACTATGAGAAAGATAGGTTTCTGAAGACAGTGGTGCATAAAAATAAAAGCTTTCTTAGGATATGCTTAAAAGGCTTTTTGGAAAGGAAAATTCAAATAAAGATATATGGCCAAATTCTGAACACTTATGTGCATGGACAGTTCCCACTGAATGAAGGGGAGCTACTTAAATGCATCTAAGGGAAGAAATTAACCCATAATGGGAAGCAATTAAAATTAGCCACTACAGAGTCTTTTGGAAATATCAGAGTTACCAATGGCCTGGAGAAAGATAAACATAAGAGTGGCTATTATACATTTAAGCATAGATCTATGAAACTCCCAGGAAACTACAGACAAGCAAATTTGCCTTCAGCAAACACTGAAAGTAAGAGATGGGTGAAGAAGGATCAAATCATGCCTACCATTTTCAAGTAGTCACATTATTCTTAATGGGATTACTCACACAGAAAGGCAAGCAGGGTTTAGTTAGCACTGTTCATCCATTTATTACAAATATTCAAAAACAATATCTTCCTTCATCTTCGAAGAAATAAAACATTTCAGAAGAAAAGCTTGGAAAATTCTAAAACAAAAAGCCTTCGTTTCATAAACTAGTTAAGGAGCTAAATTAAAATAATATAATTGTTATTGTATCATTAACAAATCTAAGCACTTAAAGGACATTCAGAAATCTTACATAAACACCTACTATACTAATTCACACCAGCTGAGAATCTGGCCCACTTTTTTATTAATATACACATTGGCTCATTAAAATACAACTGTCTTAACTCTGCCCTATTCTGTATCAATAATTTCATATCCCCACAGTAGAAATCCCTTTTGAAAAAGAAATTTTAAACTCATGTGTATAGCCATTAGTGACACAGACAGACCAATCTCCAACATTAATCCACATATATACACAATTTTACTATATTGTAAATCAGCAATAGTATATATGTCCATTACTAACCGATACTGTACTCAAACATTGTACTCAAAATTAAGCAATTTTAACTATGCAATTAATGTATTAATTGACATTTCCCACTTAACAGTATCCCTTAGAAGAATATATTTAGATACTGATTTAAAAATAGCAAAAATACTTTATAACAAAAGCCCTATAGCCCATGGGCCAGAGTTAAGGTGGTAATGTTATCATAAAATATGAATTTCTTTATACTTGATAACATATTTTATTATGTGCAGATTGTAAAATTTATTATGTCCTTAACCATTCATTTATTTTATTTTATTATTTTAGATTTCTATGTGATCTGATAAATAAGTTCTGATGCAACCTTAATGATATTTAAATATATATATATATATTTATTTTCAAAATAAGAAAATGCACAGTCTCTAGTCTTTCAAGGTACTGTAGTTCAGTGGAACTATGCATATATGTAAAGTTAAGTAAATGCTTGAATGCTTTGCTCTCTCTCGCTCTCTCTCGCTCTCTCTCGCTCTCTCTCTCTCACACACACCCCTTAATACACAATCACTATATTGCTGTAACTTTTTATGTGTGGCAGCCTTTTATATTAGATATTTGCATTAAACAGATGGAACATCCATTTCCCCTTTATTATAGCTGAATAGGATTTGGATGTTTGCACAGTATTTTTTGAGATTATATGTTTTGGAGGTACAATATCTTGGTTTAGAATAGACCAGATATTTAGCAAGAGAGAGAGATGGGTCATGCTGTGTTTATTATATGCAATGATTATTTTTTCTGTATTTGAACATTATAGTTATTACTATATATATATATAGATATAGATATATATGTATATATATAGTAATATATATATTAAAAGGTAATATATATATATTATATACCTTTTAATATATAGTAGTAAGACTAATGTTCACTCAGTTTGAAGTTAATTAAGTGATTCATTAAATTAATCATAATCATGCTATGAGCTAAAAGTCTATATAAATATATAAAATCGCCTTACATACAGGAGCTTATAAAAAGAAAGCTATTTTCTTTCCCAACATGAAATGTAAGCAGCCTTTAAAAAAAAATCTACATCTTGCAATCAAAACAAATGAAAGTTCATTTAAAATAAGTCTTTTTTTTTCAAACTAGTATATTAAATGTGGCTTTTAATTATTGGTTTTGATTATTTTTGAAGATTTTTGTATTTAGATGGCATACACATTTTCAATCATGTCTTAATTACTTTTAAAAATGCTGCTCTGGCTTAGGGACAAGACAGATAACTTGTTAAGCATTTGAAATTTCTGAGCTGTTTTCTCAGTTCTGGCAGTCAATACCCAAGTCCAGATTGTAACCTCCTTTCTGCCTCCAAAGCCTGCCTTGGCTGCGTGTCCAGTGAGGGATTATGGATTTATCAAGGAAGGTAAGTGTGACTACAAGCATTGGCTCACCATCTGCTCCCCAGCAGAGTTTGGGCCAACCTGCATAGCCTGCAGCAAGACCAGGGCACTGTTCTCAATCCAGCCCTTTCCAACCTGGCTCAAGAAACACATCACATTCAGTCAGATGATTACGTCTAAGTAGTCCATATGTAACAGAATATTTTTCCTAAATACCAAAATGAAAACAAAATGAATGCCATTTTTTTATTCTCCTTACTCGATACATCAAGTTTTACACAAATAAATACTCTCTTAAGGTTTATGCAAATTATAGAAAAATAAAACTATGCATTATTTAGCAGTTCTCCCATTTCAAGATCTAACAGACTTTATTCACAGCATGTTTTTCCCTAGTTTATGTTGGCCTTCTTTTCTGATTCTACTTTTTAATTCATCTTTTTAAATTATTCCTTTTTAAATCATTATCTTATGTGTCTTCATAGATTTTCATGTATTAATCTATTATTAATTTTTTACTATATTCAACTTAATCTTAAATTGTTTAAATCTCTGTTAAGTTTAAACACTGGTACATGGACAGCTTTTAGAAATACTCCGCTCTTTAACATTTGGAGCATTTCTGTTTGTAGCTCATAACATTATTCAAAAACTTCTTATCAGATATATTCTTTTCTATTAGAGGTACCTTAGACAGAATAACCAGGCACCACATGGGAAAGCCACCAGTGCTATATTAAAAACAAAAACAAATTGTTGGTAAAGGTTTTGTCTTGTTGAATAAAAAAAATCTGTATTGTACATTAAAATCTTGATATCTGCCTGGGGAATGTAAAACTAGATTAACACTATTTCCCATATTTATTCAATTTTCTTTATGTTGATTCAGGTCAAGATTTTTATCTTCATGTACAGCTCCAAAGAAGGCAGTTGTAACTAGCTTTTTTGCTTGCTGCAGCTCAGCACTGAACATGAAAATAAGCTGAATAAACATCTTACCCTTTTTAGTTAAACTGTTGTCTGCCCAACTGCTGAATGCACACAGAAAACAATCTAAAATTGTATAACCCATAATACAGTATATTAAATTACAACATTGGTCTGTAATGGAAACTTATTCCCAGATATGAATTATTTACAGCCCATTTAAGTAATCCATATTCAGGTGTGGCAATGAAAAAAAAAAGTGCAACATAAATCTTTAATGTTGGCCGGTTGAGAGAGCAGAGCTGAGGATTACAGACATTTTAAAGAAAAAAAAACCTAAACGAATTGATATAGCCTGTTCAGTGGCTTACTGCACCAGCGTGCTAATAAATTGACGGATGGCATGTCAGAGTATGAGTTGAAATCCCAGCATTTCTAACTAGGGTGGGATCTAATATCAGTGTACCAAAATAAAGAGTTTCTGGACCTTGATGTCACAGGACACACTCTGTGCCTCATTTAGCACATCCTGCAGGAGCCTGGCATATTGTATTGCAACACAAAAATCCTCACTTTCTCTTTTAACCCCATAACTGCATTAGTAATTTTCCAAAGCCATTCTTCAGTGTGTTGTAATATGAGGAAGGATTATTTAAATATAAGCTTTTATTTTACTTTCTGAGTGTAGTTTTAAAGTATCTTATAGTATTACCATCCAAATCTAACATAAATCCACATGATTATAGTCTAGATTTCCAAGTGAGAAACACAGTGCATGCATCATAAAACAAGGTGTGAAAAATATAATTATGGGAAATACTGTTGGACAGTTTTTTTGTTTGCTCGTTTTTTGTTCTGTTTTGTTGCTGTTGTTGTCTCCCTCAAATCATGTAGATTGTAAGCTACTTCAAAATGAGGATGATGGTGGGGAAAAAGCTCTTATATAACAATTTATTTTGTTTCCTGGAGCAGTACCTATATTAATTCATCTTACAAAGATCATTGCTCAAGAACTAAATTTTGCATACATTAGAAAGCAGAATTAGCATTGCACTGTGTACAACATTCCATGCTAACTTCTCTCCAAGCAACCATTAAAGGTCATGTTTTGACGACTGAATGGCATGTCGGCACCTTGGTTCCCTAGAGAGGCATTCCCCAGGTACAGGCAAAAGGTTATTAAATTACCTTCCAAGCAACACTATCTCCTCGGATGAAAATAATTACAGGCTTTTAGAGGCATCAGAATGCTTTCTATTTTTTTAAATAAGATGAAGATGCAGTACCTAATGACCATTTTTGTGTGTGAGTCATAGAGCCTGTCAGCAGTGACAGGACAAATGAGCATAATGGCATAGCTTAAAGGGGAAAGGTTCATTTTAAATAGTGACAAATAATATTTAAATGGCATTGTTGGAGACCCATCATGCTTGTAAAATGTAGTTTGTATCTCTTCTTCATCCTTTAATTTCATCACTGTCAAATGGTATTAGCTGTTAACATGCAACATCAGGTGCAGATATAATTTTTAACTATTAAATGTGCCCATAACCAAACACAATGCATCTTGATTGTTCATATATTTTGTGGTAGAATAAATAATGTATTTGATAATTCACAATTTGCTCTGCTAAATTGTTTTGCCATATAATGGAGGACTTTACTAAAAGACATTGGGAGGAGGGGAAGGGTTTAAAATGTGATACCTCAAACGCATTTCTTGTTGCCAACATGTTAAAATGGAAATTACTTTCTTTTTAGACTAATGTAATTCACAGGTTTCAAGTGCCAAGGGCAAGACTGTCAAATGTAGTAATTTGGTCAAAACAGTCATGGGCAAACCAATACGGTGACATATATATAGTATATATGTCAGTTAAGGGGGGGCTGACATTAAACTTATTCATCCTTACAAAGGCACTTGTTCCCACCAGAAAATGTCTGAATTTGAATTGTCCCCGCGACATCAGACATTGCTTAGGGCATGAACAGAAAATGTCTACTTTAAAATATTTAGTAACAATCATTAAGCAAAACACTGCAGAACAAGAATTCTCCAGAACAAAAGCAATTATATAACTTGAAAAAAGTTAATCAAAAGTCAATCCTATACCTGCTAAAAATGACATAAGTGAATGCCAAGTCACAACACTGCAGGAAATAAAATCATGACTGTGTGAATGCACTTAGGTAGAAAATTACAAGTTCTGGAACTCAAACTTTCATAAAGAGGCTTCTAATTTTTAAATATTTTTGCACAGCTTCATCACATTTATTGCTATTTTATTTTCAGATCACTTAAGCCAAAAATGTAGACAGTTTAGGTACCTTTGAGTTGTTAAAAGTTATAGCCAATTTTCTGAAAAATTATACTAGCTAAAAACACAACATTAAATATTTACCCTGTTGGATGTTAAAAAACGCTTACAATGACAAATGTTCACATATTGACTATTCAAAATGGCCTTCACTTTGAAATTGTGAAATGGAAAGGATTGCAGATGTACAAGAATAAATATAAAAACAAATGAGTTGACTTGAAGTGTTGCCGGCTTTCATAAACATGCTACTGCAATAACATGTGACATTAATATTTAATTACAAAAGCACTGCTGCAAAATCTTTGAAATTAATGTTTTGCAAAATTAACATTCAGTGCACAGAAGCAAAGTCGTTCCAGGCGCGACTGTGATTAACAATGCCATTCACTTTACATATTATATTAATATATTATTCAAGCTAAGAATTAACACCTCCTAATTTAAATAAGGTGCTACATATCATGATGAGCTAAAATGCTTTTTCTTAAAATGGTCCATCTGATTTTAAGCAATCTGTGTTTATCATTTAATATTTTGTTACTGAATCCTGTTCTCTTGCACTTTAATTTCAGGATGAAGAGATCTCATTAAACTGGTGCCTTCAGATTCCAGGATTACTAAACCAGTTGAGACGTGTTTTATTTACTGTTTGCAAGTACACCTGGTATTACTATTCTATTCCATTCTATTCAGGTTCTCAACCCACACCCATTTCTGTGATCTCTGAATGCCTACTAAAGAGTTAAACATTTATTTTTCTTCAGGAATTATGGGACAGATTTTCAACCGATGTAAATGAGTGTAGTTCCCTTAAAATCAATGGAGCTACACTGATTTACACCAGTTGAGGATCTAGCCCATTTTGTCAATATGATTTTTAATTGTATTTTTGGGAGGTGGTAATATCTATGGCATTGATTTTGTGGAGTTGTTTTCAACTAGCAACTTGCTTCTACTGATATATCTATTCTTGTGTTGCAGGCCGTAGTGTTCCCCCTATAAGGGAGGAAAAGACAGATCAAGGGCTCAGGGGAGGTGGCTGGTTTAGCACTCCAAGTACTTAGTAGAAAGCCTGCTCTGCCCTCCAGCTCTGCCTTTCAGTATAAAGAAATTCAAACTTGTATTGAATTCCTGTGGAGAACTGTAACTTCTGGTGGGGCACCACTGCTAAGCAATCAGGCCTGGAGGACTGTAAACAGGTTAACATATTCTATAGCAGGTCAGGCAAACTAGTTATTTTGGTTTGAGGAAAATATTGATAAGACAGATGGGTACATCACTTCAGTTTAACTGCACAGAACTTCATTTGCCATCTTTAATCTACTGTAATTGTTTGGTTCTCTTCTTTTTAAATCAGTGAAGTAATACGTAACCATCGTTAAAGGGCTGGCAGATCTTTAAGTGATCAAAATCCCATGATCATTTTTAGTGTCAATACTTAAGAACTGATTGGCTATAATTTCAGTCCAGCCTTCAGTTAATTCTAAAGGATAGCAACACAATACTAAGGCCAGGTCTACACTACCCCCCTAATTCGAACTAAGGTACGCAACTTCAGCTACGTGAATAACGTAGCTGAAGTTCGAAGTACCTTAGTTCGAATTAGTTCGAACTTACCTTGGTCCACACGCGGCAGGCAGGCTCCCCCGTCGACTCCGCGGTACTCCTCTCGGCGAGCTGGAGTACCGCAGTCGACGGCGAGCACTTCCGGGTTCGACTTATCGCGTCCAGACTAGACGCGATAAGTCGAACCCAGAAGTTCGATTTCCAGCTGTCGAACTAGCGGGTAAGTGTAGCCAAGGCCTAAGACTCTTTCATCCTTTCTAGTCAGTCAACAGAGGTGTGTAAGACCTCATGAACTAAGAACTCAATAATTAAAGTTATGTCTATATAGCTATTAAATCTCTCCCGCTGTTAGGTAAAAACCTGCAATCATCAACAATTTCCTGTTACAAAATCAGTTAAGGGAATTCCTCAGTTTATATGTTCTTAGTGGTGAACATGGAGCAAAGATACTTTTTTGTATTTTTATATGTGTATACCTTCATAGATGTGATATTGATATAAATAGTCTAGATCAGCATCTAGGTCAGTAACCAGGAAATCCTCCAGTCACTCTGCCACCCTTATGCAGGCAAAAAATATAATCAATGTTGTTAGGAGTTTTCTCTACATAAGAACCGTGTAACAAATGCAAGATTCAGATCTAAATGAGAGAAGGGGACAGAGTTATACATGACAGTTAGTTATAGATTCAGTCTTTGCTCGCTATCATCAATGTCCTATACCTGCCTTCAGATGCTTTTTGGTATCTTAGTCTATATCTTTGCAAGGGTCTAGGCAGAGAAAAAAGCCACAGAATCTATATTGAATAGGTGAATCACGGGCCCTACAGGTTTTTGGCCCTAATCATGCCTCCCCCAAAACCCCTTGAGTAGACTTTCAGCAAACAGGAAGCATACAAGAAGCCATTTACAGAATGAAGCCTCAGAGTGAGGGAGAATGGTCAACTTGCTTTTGCACATTCACCCCTGCTGTAGGAATGGCCACACACAAATTATTCAGTCAAAATCAGTATGGGGGGAGGCTTGCTATCAGAATGCAAGCACATTTTAATACTGCTTTCTGCAGCATCAATCTGTGCCCATTTTAAGGCATATCCATGGAAAGCCTACATTTGTCCCCTTGATTTGATATTAAATTGGATTCAGGCTCAGTTTGTGACACTGGCTTGAGGGCTGTATCCTGCATCATTTGTTTTACACAGAACTAGACTGAATGAATTGATGACAAAATATTGTCTTGCTTATATGGCTTTAAAAAGCCCCACCCTAGACTGCATCATCACCTATAGGCCTTTCCCTCTCCCTTGTGATTTTGTTTATCATTTAGAATTTTGGAGGCACTGAGGACATTTAAAGAGGAAAACACAAGAGCACACAAATTTTTACCTTAACAAAGGTGATTTTCTTGTTAAATTCCTATTACCACCTGTGACACTATGGGCATTATTATTATGGGCATATCTAAACACCATATATCATCAGTTGGGCAGCCTTAGCTTTCTAATTAAAAAACAATATTTTAAGAAGCCATTTTGTTCACAAGAGGGAATAATGATTCATTTGGTGTTTTCAAAACAATTTTTTTCTGAAGTCATCCTTATTTAAAAGCCTGAAAGAATTATTTTAATATTTGATCACTAAATCTGAATAACAACATGACCAAGATTTTCAGCTCAAAAACATGTGGCACCATAATTATGACTAAGGAAACTGTCTACCCTTCTAAGACCCTTCCTTCCGCCAATATCTCTAAAATAAAATACTCTATAACTCAATTGGTAATATAGCACGTTTTAAAACTCACATAAGGCTGCACATACGGTATCCAAGTGGATGTTTTAAAATTTCATTTTATTTGACTAAAACATGGCATTTCAAAATGAAATAAGAGAAAATAGAGAGGGCAAATGTAATAAAATGGTGACATGTTAGGACACTATCCAAAAATGTTACTAACTCTGAATATAGTATGTGGGATACTTGCAGTATTATGGTACATAATTCACTTGTCTTACTTTTTATAAAATAGGGATCTGGAAATGTAATTCCAATTAATAAATATAAACATACCATAAATTCCCCCTACTAGAATACACATTAAAGGTGGGAAAGCTTAGGAAAAGCCCCCTGAATGTACTACAATACTTCTTCAAAGATCAATGTTCACAAGTTTTGGAAACACTGACATAAGCCCAGGAATTGTAGTCTGGGAAAAGGCTTAAAGAAAACCCTTAGGAATTACTGATCCTGCAGTATATATGATAACACACTCCCACTCAACCAGTGAGAGTTCTGCCAACATGAGCACTACAGGATTAGATCCAATCAAAGCAGTCATTTCACATTGTTACTTAAGAATATACTGGATTGTGCATTTGTCTTCTTATCATAGGCAGCTGGTGAAAATAATCTTTGGAGAGGTCGAGCAGCGGGGGGAAGCCAGGGATGGGCCATGGCCCACCCAATTAACACCAAGGCCCACCCAAATCTGAGCACCAGGCACAGTGCTTAAAGTGAGGGGAGTGGCGGGATGTGGCCCCAGGAAAAAAATTAAGATTGAACCAGTATTTTTTAGCAAAACTGCTGCTGCCTCGTACCACTTCACTGGGCTCTGCTTCCCCATCAACACAGGCTACAACTCTGCCCCACTCTATCCAGCTCCTGATACTGCCACCCCATTAGCTGATTGGTTAGGAACTGAGAGCCCATATGTGCCAACACTGGGTGCACCACACCCATGGAAAAAAAAATAGTGGGTGTTCAGCAGCCATCACCACAGCTGTTTGGTGGTGCCCCCAGTCAGCTGATCGGCAGCTTGGGGAGGGGCTTGGGGGAGAGCAGAGAGCAGTGCACGGCAGGGGCCTCAGGGAGAGGGGCGGAGTGGGGATGGGAAGAGGCAAGGCAAGGGTGGGGCCTTGGGGAAAGGGGCCAAGGGGCACAGGAAGAGGCAGAGTGAGGGCCTCAGTGCAGAGCGGGGGTGGAGCACCCCCTGGGGAAAAGTAAAACTCAGTGCTTATGTGAGAGCCAATCAGGTTTTGGACAATCCCTCACCTGCCAGCAGTGGACAGGGGCAAGGCACACCTTTGCCAGTGGGGATGAAGTTATCAGAGCTGGGTGGCATGGGACTGAGCCAGAGCCTGTGGCTACTTCTACATTTGAGCTACCCATGCTAGCTCTGCTTGAGCTAGCACATTAAAAATAGCAGTTCAGTCAGGGTAGCCTGGCTGGTGACTCAGGCTAGCTCTCCAAATATGTCACTGCCCGTATTCCCAGAATACATACTTGAGTCACTAGCCCGAGCTGCCACCTGTGCTATTCTGGCTACACTGCTATTTTTAATGCATTAGCTCTGCTTCAGCTAGCATAGGTATGACTCTGCGAGCTGGGAATCACACCTCCTAGCTCAAGTGCACACATGGCCTTTGTCAATGGGGAGTGGAGCAGAGCCCAGGACTGGAAGCAGGAGCCCATGGACTACATCACAATACCAGTCATTGACCCAACCACCTTGTCGTCGCTCACACAGGGGAGGGGCTCTGTCCCATGCCACCCAGCTCTGGTTACTGCCTTTCCATTGGCTCAAAGATCCCCCAGCCAATCTGAGTGTAGCCAGCCCCTTCCCCCAAACCTGGGTGGGTCAGGGTGCATCTGTCAATGGGAAAGCAATAACCAGAGCTGGGAGGTGTAACAGCAGAGCCCCTTCCCTGCTGGGATGATGGAGGAGTGGCTGGACCAAATTTGAGCCATCTTGTGACCTGGTACTAGGGGTTCTGCTGTTCCCAGTCTCTGCATCCCCCATGGACGTATATGGGGAGGAGCCCAAGACTGGAAGCAGAAGCCCCTATGTGGGGGGTGCAGCACCACTCAAATCTGGCCCAGTCACCCGTCCGTCAGGCTAGCAGGGACAGGGCACTGTTCTGGTTACTGCCTCCCAGCTGGTGGAGGTGTACCTTATCCTTACCTGCTGACCAGCACCTGATTGGCTCTCACCTTCCAAACAATCAGCCAATGGCGACACAGTAACTGGAACTGGGTAGTATGGGATGGAGTCAGAGCCTGTGAAGAGCAGTATGAGTCAGCAGCAGCTTTACTAAAAGGCTGTGCCCCTCAGCAACCCAATGCAAAGAGTTTTTTTCTGGAGCTGTAGCTTCCTGTCACAGCCCCTTACTGAAAGCATTGTGCCTGGTGCTCTGACTTACATGGGCCTGCCTGCTAATTCGCACACCCTTGGCTATGTCCCTGCGGCATTGAAAGATTTGTCATGGGAGGGGGAGAGGGGAGGTGTTGAAACCCTTCTAACCATAATCACCAATTGCCTAGGCTTCTAATTATTATCTTCTCAAAACCCTTTTAGTAAAGAAACTCATGTAGTGTGCTCTCCAGGTGGATCAATATGAGAGCTGAATATGCAGCACAGGAATATTTCATTTCTTTTGCTGGTTAGTCATCAGGAGTCAAGTTTGGTTTGGTAAACCATAGGTGTTGCAGAAACAGAACAGCGTAACCCCCTTCATGCTCAAAACAATAAAGAAGGGAGCCAAGATTGCTTCAGAAATATGTCTCCTTAAGAACCACTCATCCATCATTTTGCCCACTAGGTATCAGCTTCCCAACAGCTGTATCAAGCAGGAGGGATTGTGCCCAGGATTTCCAGTGTAGGCTGCAGATGTGCTTTAATACTATGGGTGCACCTCACTTATCTCAGCCTCTGCACAAATTTTCCCTCTTATCATAGACTCTTCTTCTGTGCCCATCCATCTTGTACAGACCCGTGATGCAAATAGCCAGCAGTCCACTAGCTTGATGGTCAAACAACCACCAAGCTAGGTAGCTGTTTTCCACAGTTTTTATCATTCCTTCCTCCAGAAAACCCAATTTCACTGCAGCAGCTATGGAGGAGAGAAACAGGCATATGAGGGGTGGAGAACATAAAAGAAGCCACCCCTGGTCTTTCTCTATAGGAAATTAAGCTCCAGGCCATTTCAAATATGAAGAGAGAAGTCAATGACCCAGAGACAGAAAGAAAGAATATTTGTTCTTCATTTCTGATATAAACCCTCTCTAATAAGCTCACTGCTTGAACTAAAGACACTACAATCACACATATCCAACAATGATTCATTATCAGATGCTCTACAGTTATTTGCTTAGTGTCCGGACAAATCTGAGTCCAGGAATGATGGTAACTCCTATTGACTCCAATGGGAATTGTATCTGCTTACATGAGGATTGAATTAGAATTTCCAGGTCTAACACATGCTATAATTTGTTATTAATATTATTAATCACTGCAAACAAACTGTAGCCATTTATGGTTTGTTCAGTGGAAGAGGCAAAACTGAAATTGGGCTATAGGTGTTAATTAATAATATCACTGTTCTTTTATGCTGAAACGGAGCACTGACTTCAGGAAGTGCTATTTTGTTGAACTGTTTCCTATTAGCAAAGAAGCAACAGTAGAGGCATATACAATGTCAGAAACTTCATATGTGTTTTAATGGTTGATGTCACAGAAACTTGTGTGTAGCTGTGGGACCCCTAGCAGCCTCTCCAGCTATTAATTTTCATGTTTATAGTTTAACCTTCTATATTGTGGTAAACTTGTTGCTCAAAGTAGTGTGCTTCAAACTGGAGATGTCACTGAGACACAAAAACACCACCAAGTATGCAAATTGCAATGACATAGATGTGTTGGTAAAGAAATGAAATTCCTGTCTATTACACTGTGTAATCATATAGTATACTGGATAAACAGTGGTGCCCTATGAAAAAGGAGAACAAGATTACACCGTTGTAGATTTCTTGTAATGGTCCAACTCCACCCTTATTTTCACTGATAAAACTCCTTTGTAGTCAATAGAATTACACTGGTTTTACACCAGTGTTCAATAATGGATTTGGCCCAATGTATCAAAAAGTTTGTAATCAATATATTCACTTTATATACCTAAAATTATTGGACCTTAAAATTTACAACAAAAAAGAACATACATATATTTTATTAACATGAGTGTCCAATGAAGTTATGTGTTCTTTTGTAACCACTGCAGCAAGTTTAGAATGATGTACAAAATGAAAAATCTCTGCATTGTCCATAGAGAATACAGACAGTACAGTGCAATCTCAGCTGGTTGCTATGTGGTAGAGATGAAAAATCAAACACAACAAAAAACAAAAAACAAAAAAAAAACCAAAATACTCAGAGGGTTTCCAAGCCTTCAAAAATAAAATGGAGAAAACTACAATTTGTTCAAAAATAAGCTGCGGACCTCTGTAATCTTGCACATTTTGTGACATGATATGTGATTTCTGCCAAGATCTCATAACTGTTTTCATCACTGCAAGAACTCATGGTGTGACATATTAACATCATAATTAATGCATGCCAGCACTATACTTTTCTTTTTTTATATAGACAACCTTTCTCCAGGCACCCAGATGTTTGGGGTCTGTATAAAGATGTACCTTCGCAACACAACCATGTCTCTTCTATAGACCCAAAATATTTGAATGTGTTAAAACAGCCTTTTTATAGTGTTTTACCACATCCTATTTTGTCAACTGAAATTAAGTCTAAGCCACAAATTTCAGATCGAAATCCAGATCTGAAGTTCTACAAAACCCAAGGAAATTCAGCTTTGGCATCCCAATCAAGGCCAAATCGACATACAATTTGATAAACTAGAGAAGATAAAAAGTAAAGATGTTGATTTCCTGTTTTGACAGTTTTAAGGCTTTCTTACTAAGGTCACATCAACAATAATACAACTTATAATATTAAATCTCTACAGGAAAAAAGATGCAATTAAATATCTATTGTGCTTTCTAAGTCTTACTCTTGGATTGCTGATTAATCACAAATTATAATGTAAAACTATTATATGATTCATCTTTTTTAAAGTGTGTGATTCTTGAATCTTAATATTCACTCTCAACTCCCATTGACTAGTTGGGAGTATGCATGAGAATAGCAAGAACCGGGGCTATGTCTATATTCTCTCCCTTCCTGATATAATCTTAGCTCATGCACACAGTTCAGCAATTATGGGCTTGATTTAGTCCTTTTGATTCTCATTAACACCTCGGCAAAATAAGCCATTTTAAAGGAACAGCAAGTTGACCCCACAGAGTTCCTCCCCAAGCCATTCTTGAGCAATCCTGCCCAAAATAGTACCGTAGCTCTGGTAAATGTCACGTGGTTGGCCTGGGACTGTTCCTTGTCCTTTTTTATTTACTTATTAATTTATCCCACACTCATTACAGTAAGATCTGAGTTACTCCCAACTGCAGTAAGTAGATGAGGCAGGATTTAGCACTTTCACAGCTTGTGTTTTTGGACGGGATTGTTTGCCAGAGGAAGGTTGTGTTGTTCATCTTGTTGTAGACCTAATAAAAAGCAGTTCAGGAAAAAATAAGAACCCCTGACCCTTCACCATTCAAATCTGAACCTTCTATTAAGGTTCTGAAATGTTCAGATTGGAAGTGTTTCCTTTCCATCCCAGGGGGAGATAAGAGGGTGCCAAATGCCCTCTCTACTGTCCTCTGATCTGGTGGCAGGGCTCTTATGGGGGAAGATCTGGTGGCATACTACTTCAGTCTAGTTCCCATGCCTTCTTGTTTGGGACAATCAAGTAGTTGCTTCCACCACACCCTCACATCCATCCCCAAATGTCTTCAAGAGTTTTCCAGGCAGCCTACTCCCCTTAATCCATTTGGGTTTGCCTGCCCTTTTCATTGACACTACCAGGTGGCATACCATTAGGCCTTCTCCATCTATTTTATCTTGTGGGGGCAATCAGACACGTGGTTGTCCCTCATCCAACATCTGAGAAGATCAGATGTTGGATGAGGAGAAGATGGTAGTCGGTCACAGGGCCTCTTCTCCAATAAGACCTACCACCACCATTCCTCAGAACATCGCAAATTACAAAGGAAGCTTAACCTTGACATAAGAGGACCCAGAGGAAAAAAACAAATTTCCCTCATGCTACAGACATGCATTTACACTGCTATCGTTAATATTTTCATCCATAAGAAATGTTGTAAAGTTATTAATGCAGATGAGTTTAACATTTCAAAAATCACTATAGTCTCTATGTATAGTTAGAGTGACATAGGCTAATAATGCTTTATATGTGAAAAAGCATAAGATGATCATCCTCAGCTATTTTAAACAAACAAGAAAAATCCATTTACAATATCCACCTCCATTCCCAAATTGTATTCAGAAAGAGTTAAAATATCAAATAAAATTATAAAGGCACTGATGATATTTTTTATAACAGCTATTGCTAGTAAGCTGTATTTCAGAGAAACACTGCACATTTTGATGACTGTCAAAATTTACATAACTTACTCTACATGAATTAAGTATGAGGTATAAAATGCAACTTTGGCTAAATAAACCCACAGCAATTGTAAAGCAGTATTTCAGGCATTGCTAGAATAATAGAAGACCAAACCGCCGACCAAAAAATGAATGTTGTGCGGGGTGAGCTTCCCAACATTTAGTTATTGTGTGGAAATAAATTGATAGAAGATAATCTTTAGAAATACGGATCACAATTCTGCAGTTGCTATCGTACTTTTTATTTTTATTCTTAATTTGGTGTCTACGATCACAACTCTGACATATTAGGGTAATGAACTGGGTCCGGGAATTACAAGAAAACACATAAATACTAGAATTTCTTTAAAACATTAAGTGTTAAGAGAAACAAATTCCAGTCTTTAACATCTGTCCTATGGATTCTTACCATTTATCTGCTGATCAAAAATTCAAATGGTGCCAAAAAAAATCATGAAGTCAAAAGGACTTGGTGGGGGGATCTTTGTTTCTCTCTAAAAGCCTAAAAGTTATACTCAACTGCAGCACAAAGAGTAAAGAGGTTGTTATTCATATTAACTACATTTACATTCCTATCGCAACATCCAGAGAGCTAATAGTGGGGTTATTAACATAACAAACGTAAATGTTCTATATAAATAATACTGTTTCAGGCCAGCAACCGCTCATCTGACAGCATTCAGGCACAGGCTCAACATCTGTTTATGAACACTTTGCCTAATGATATCATCAGATATCATTAAGTGCGGCAGAATACAGCACAGAGGCAGGTGCAGCTGCCTTCAGTACCCATCACAGAGGAAGAAAAGAGCTGCATTCCCGATCCGAAAACCCATCATTAGGACAATTTTCTTCGACAAACCAGCCCTGTGATTTCAATCTGTATATCACCTGTAATTGTAGTTTTTAGCAAGAAGCTGATTCTATACATTTAGCGACGAATCACGTTGATGGCCTGAATACTGGAAACACATTTGTGGTACCAGCTGCGGCAGCTTTTTTTAGAGCCTGTGTTAACAAAATACTGCTAACAAGGCAATGCTTGGAGTGCAGCTTTGTTTCTCTTTCTTGTTCATAGTGTTTAGATGTGCATAATTATGGAGATTAGCAATTGATTGCTTCTCAATAATAATTGATTATTGGTCACTGAACCTTCTCCAAAGCACTTCACTGGAGGTGAGGGCAGGTGATAAGTGCATTCTTATCGGTTCTAGAAAATATAAAGGAAGGGTCCAAAAGAACCTTCGATTTGTACATCAGTTTCCATGATAAATAGACCAAAGGGATAATAGAATATCCCAAAGCCTCGTTTGCCCGGAGGCAAATTGTAGAGATCATAGCAAGCCTGCAGAATTCTCCCTATGGACTATGTAAGAAACATACATCATTTTTATATATGTCAGTTGTTCTTTGATTTGAAAATATTTCTACCCATTTAATTTATCTTTTTCAGACAGTTTTCTTAAATTGTACAATTTAACGGTTATATCAAAGAATGAATATCAATTTTGAATACCCCTTCAATTGAAACAAACTGACAAAATAATGCAAACCTTTCCCAGACCAGTTTCGCTTGAAAGATCGTCTCTTTCACTAACAGAAGTTGGTCCAATAAAAGATATTACCTCACTCACCTTGCCTATCTAAAATAATGCAAAGTCTCTTTAGTAGACATGCAAATATTGAAGGCTCTATTGTCACAAACAGATAGTCCTAAACTTCAAAATCACTATACCCATTTTGATCTGCTTTATATCTATCAAAATTGTGGTCTGTGGTGACTGCCTTGATATAACATAACATAATGTTGGCAATATAACAAGACCACTAAAATTTAAAGGATACTGCTCTTATTTGGGGCTTAATCACACACAGTTTGGACAGCAAATATCCAATTTAAATTTACTGGAGTGCATAGAAGTTACTCAGACAATGAAGTATTTATAGTGTTTATAAAATGGTAAATATCTTTTCTTGTTGGCTATTTAAAAAGTATTCTGAACAGTTCAGAATGATATTTCTAACCCTTTTATGTTAACAGGAAAATATAATTGTAAGTCTGACATCTCATTCTACCCGTCTTAAGATAATGTTTTCTTTTAAATCCTGAATTTTATAAAAACATGTCTCCTCTGTGGCAGTGAACTTTAAAACCTGATTCATGAAAAATGCAGCTTGCTCAAAGTTAGCTTGCTTTATTTCCACATTTTTATGCTAGAATGGGAAACAGATTTCACAAGCATGATTGAAAAGGAAAATGCCCAAGGTACAGGGATGAGGCTTAGGCAAGAATAAATGCTTGGGATCTGAGTCAATGCTCTCTTTCCACTCAAAGAAGGGTCTCTCGCACTATGAATATGCACAGTTCTCAGGGAGCATTGTTCAGTCAAAAAGCAGACACTTCTTTTTTGCTACTTTTCCCAACAGCAACACAGTGCTAAAATTGTGACAGGAAATACTCAAAATTAACATTACACTTAGGACCCAATCCAGCCCAGGGACATACAGGGTTATTCTGTGCTTGTCCCCTTCCTCTCCTACCAGCTTCTATCTACAGAGCACACAAAATAGAGAAGGAGGTTTGGGTGGAGGTATTCTACATGCTAGCAACCACTTCCGGAATCCAGGAGTTACTTTACCTCCTTTCATGATGAGGTTTTGAATGCAGGTGATGCAAAGTATTTTTATACTTATTTTATATAAAGAGCTTGAGTTTTAAAGCAGCTTTGACCCAACTTCCCATTTGTGCCCACAGCTAGATGTAGTCATAATTTTCCCAAACACAATGACTTGCAGGTGCAAATAGTGATCTAGATAACTAACTAACTGATCTGTGAGCACAGCCAGATAGTTAGACATAATTGTGTCCATAATTATTTACAAAGCAAAAGAAAAGGTCAGGTTTTCACAATATGTACTTGATACATTGCATAGAGTTTTTGGTGGTAAGCCCTGAAACTGGTAAGCCAGGAAGCCAGGAAACTGTAAGCCAGGAAACTGATGTATTACAACTCCCCATTATTACTGCCCTTCTCCCAAATATGACATATTCATAATTGTATTTTCTTTTTAAAACTAAAAAATGTGGGACATTTGCACCAGTAGAGCTAAACTGATGTAGCTTCACTGATCGGATAGCCCTAAGATAGACATTTTGCACCAGTGTAAACAGTGGCTTGCATCTCACCACAAATTTAAACTACAGTATGTCACTTTTCACACTAGTGCAGTAAATCTATACTATGAATTTACATAGATGCTGCTACACTGGTGTAGCTATACTGGTGCAGCTACACTGATGCAAAAAGAGTAGAAAAGGCCTAAACAAATTTGTGGTAACTAAGTGTAGAAATTCCAAATTCCCTTCACATCCCTACCACCAAAAAACTCCGGCAGGATTGTGTGCTTAATAATTACTATAATTATACTATAATATAATATAAATCACACATACACAAACTACATTAAAAGAATATTTTTGAGGTTACAAATTCAAGCACTCAAATGTTAGGAAATGCCAGAATTATGCAGGGCCGCCCAGAGGGGGGGGCAAATGGGGCAATTTGCCCCAGGCCCTGGGCCCCGTGGGGCCCCCACGAGAGTTTTTTGGGGCCCCTGGAGCGGGGTCCTTCACTCGCTCTGGGGGCCCTGGAAAACTCTCGTGGGTCCCGGGCCCCCAGAGCTTCTTCCACTCCAGGACTTTGGCGGCAATTCGGCGGCATGGGGGTCCTTCCGCCCTGGGACCCGCTGCCAAAGTGCCCTGAAAACCCACAACGGGGGATCCTTCCGCACCGGGACCCACCGCCGAAGCCCCCTGAATCCTCTGGGTGGCCCTGGAATTATGGTTGCCTATGCAACTTAATCTGCTCTCCTTGTGCATATGCATTATGATGCAGTCTCTAATTATGTGATCACATACTATTTTTTCCACAGGATTCCTGTCTTACTCCGTGCACAAGGTGGACCTGCTCTGAGGATAAACCAAGGCTATGCAGAAAAGGCAGCAGCCTGCCAGACCCTTGCCTCATTTGTTAGAGTAGTTGGAAAGTGTGTAATGAATGAGGCAGGAAACTGTAAGAAGAAAAAGGATGGGCTATGGTTAAGACTCTTGCATGCTGCCTGCAGAAATGGATTCTAGCCAATTCTATCCTTATATCCCATAGCTCTTTTTCAGTTCTCTCTCTCCTCCCACTCACCGTGTTTCATATTAATTCCTAATCCCAAACTCCTTGTCCAATCCCAGTCTACCCCCTCCAATTCTCCCAACTCCTTGTCCAAACAAAGTGTTTTCCCCCCAGTCAACTGGCTCCCAGTCCCCCTTCCAGTTTCCTTCACCAGCTCGCAGTCTCACTCCTGGCTCCTAGTCCCAGCCTCTGAATGGATGGAGCATGTTTAGTCGCTCTGTGAGAATGGTGCATGAGCAGTACGGTCAGCACTACAAGCTGAGAGAGACTTGCACATGCTCAGTGAAGATGGAATCTTTAGATATTTTAACTATTCAAATTGAATAAGTCTCTACTGAGTATGTGCAAACTGCAATTTTTCCAAGACATAGTTTCAGCGAATTTGGGTGGATTTCCACAGGGACAGCAAAAAGCACATCTCTGACACAAAAGCCACCCCTTGCCACATTTCAAGTCCTTGCTCCAAAGTATACAGGCAATAGAGCTGTTCCAAGAAAAGTTTCAAGAATGTTTTGACATGGGCAAAACAACATATTTTCCCCTAGTTTCATTCTCAGAAATGTATGAACTATTTTGGCTGAAATTAATTTTTCCAGAAGAATTCAGCCTGAGGCTGACACCTGGCATGGAAAATACCAGCCCAATTAGTTGAAGTCTGCTAAAGTTAGAAGATCATAAGAATGGCCATATTGGATCAGGTCAAAAGTCCACCTAGCCAAGTATTTTGTCTTATGACAGTGGACAAAGCCATATGCTTCAGAGGGAGTGATGAGAACAGGTCGATCTATTGAGTGATCTATCCCCAGTTGTCCAGTCCCAGCTTCAAGCAGTTACAGGCTTAGGGACACGAGCATGGGGTTGTGTCCATGACCATCTTGGCTAATAGCCATTGATGGACCTATCCTCCATGAATATATCTAATTCTTTTTTGAACCCAGTTATATTTTGGCCTTCACAACATCCCCTGGCAATGACTGTACATTGTGTGAAGAAGCACTTCCTTATCTTTCTTTTAAACCTGCTGCCTATTAATTTCATTGGACGATCCCTGTTTTGTGTGTTATGTGAAGGGGTAAATAACATTTCCTTATCCACTTTCTCCACACCTTTCACAATTTTATACATGTCTATCATATCCCCCCTTGGTCATCTCTGTTCAAAGCCAAACAGTTCCAGTCTTTTTATATCTCCTCATATGAAAGCTTTTCCATACCCCTAATCACTTTTGTGGCCCTTCTCTGTACTTTTTCCAATTCTAATACATCTTTTTTGAGATGGAGCAACCAGAACTGCAGGCATCATTCAAGGTGTGGGCATACCATAGATTTATCTAGTGGTATTATGATAATTTCTGCCTTATTTTCTATCCTTTTCCTAATGGTTCCTTACTTTCTGTTAGCTTTTTTGAGTGTCACTGCACACTGAGCAGATGTTTTCAGAGAACTATCCACGATTAGTCCAAGATTTCTTGAGTGGCAACAACTAATTTAGACCTCATCTTTTCCTTCCCACAGTGTACAGTCAACCAGTGGAATTTCTTGGCTGGGAAGGTTGTGAAGGCTAGGACTATAACAGGGTTTAAAAGAGAACTAGATAAATTCATGTAGGTTAAGTCCATTAATGCCTATTAGCCAGGATTGGTAAGGAATGGAGTCCCTAGCCTCTGTTTGTCAGAGGGTGGAGATGGATGGCAGGAGAGAGATCACTTGATCATTACCTATTAGGTTCACTCCCTCTGGGGCACCTGGCATTGGCCACTGTCGGCACTGGGCTGGATGGACCTTTGCTCTGACCCAGTACGGCCATTCTTATGTTCTTCATTTTATAAGTATAGTTGGGATTATGTCTTCCAAGGTGCATTACTTTACATTTATCAACATTGAATTTCATCTGCCATTTTGTCATTCAGTCACCCAGTTTTGTGAGATCCCTTTGCAACTCTTTGAAGTCTGCTTTAGACTTCTCTATCTTGAGTAATTTTGTATCATCTGAAAACTTTGCCACATGACTGTTTATCCCTTTTTTCAGATCATTTATGAATATGTTGAACAGCACTAGTCCCAGTTCAGATCCTTGGGGACCCCACTATATCCCTCTCTCCACTGTGAAAACTGACTGTTTATTCCTACCCTTTGTTTCCTAGCTTTTAAGCAGTTACTAACCCCTTGTATCCCATGACTCCTTACTTTGCTTATGAGCCATGTTGACTCTCATCCAAAATGTCATGTTCATCTATGTATCTGGTAATTCTGTTTTTACTACAGTTTCAAGCAATTTGTCTGGTACTGAAGTTAGGCTTAGTGGCCAGTAATTGCCAAGATTGACTCTGGGGCCTTTTTTTAAAAATTGGTATCACATTAGCTATCCATCAGTCATCTGGTACAGAAGCTGATTTAAGTAATAAGTTACATACCACAGTTAGTAGGTCTGCAATTTCATATTTGAGTTCCGTCAGAACTCTTGGGTGAATACCATCTGGTCCTGGTTTATTTTGTTTAATTTATCAGTTTGTTCTAAAACCTCTTCTATTCACACCTCAGTCTGGGACAGTTCCTCAGATTTGTCACCTAAAAAGAATGTCTCAGATATGGCAGTCTCCCTCACATCCTCTGCAGTGAAGAGCAATGCAAAGAGTTCATTTAGCTTCTCTGCAATGGCTTTGTCTTCCTTGAATGCTTCTTTGGCACCCTGATCATCCCACTGATTCTTTTGCAGGTTTCCTGCTTCTGATGTACTTAAAAAAAAAATGCTTCTAGTGTTTGTGTCTTTTGCTAGTTGCTCTTCAGATTCCTTTTTGGCCTGCCTTATTAAACTTTTACACTTAAGTTGCCAGACTTTATGCTCCTTTTGATTTTCCTCATATTTCCAATATTTAAAGGATGATTTTTTGTCTTTAACCATCTTTTTTTGTTCTCTTTATCCATGGTGGCATTTTTTGGTCCTCCTAGTGGTTTTTTTTTTTTTTTTTTTTTTAATTTGAGGTATACATAGAGTCTGAGCCTCTCTGATGGTGTTTTTTAAAAGTTTCCATGCAATTTGAAGGCATTTCACTCTTGTGACTTTTCCTTTTAATTTTCATTTAACTAGCCTTCTCGTTTTTGTGTGGTTTCATTTTTTGAAGTTAAATGCTACTATGCTGGGTTTCTTTGGTACCTCCCTTCTCCCCAAATGTTAAAGTTAATTACATGATGGTCACTATTACCAAGTGGTTTAGCTATATTCACCTCTTGGATGAGATCCAGTACACCAGTTAGGACTAAATCAAGACTCACCTCTCCCCTTGTGGGTTCCTGGACTAGCTGCTCCAAGAATAAGGGTGTCTAGAAGTATTAAGGGTGTCTAGAAGTATTATCTCTACATCCTTTTTTGAGGTAACATCTCCCTTTTTCTCCTCCCTTACAATGTCTCTATTTCCCTTCTTTCCTTTTCCTTTCTTCCTGTTAACTTACCACCTTTGTCCATTTTCCTTGCCCTACCTGTACCCTATAACAAAGATAAATAAAACCAAAAAACTTGTAACTAATATGACTTTTCCCTTTCATTTTCTTTTATGTGTATTTCATTTCCCTTACCCTTTGCCTGCCTAGTTCCTCCACCGCTACCATTTAGGACTGTATGTAACCTCTTCCGGGCAGAGAATGACTCTGGTCTCCATGTATGTGTTTAGGAAGTGCCTAGTATATCTTGGCTGCTATTACCATATAAACAAATACATAGTAATAATAATCACTTTATTTGTATTTGCTGCATATATTGTATAAGAAAGTATTAGCTATGTGCTCTGTGCTTTTATGACAAGACCTCTCCCCCCATACCCCTCCCCCTGGCTAATTTAGCTATGATAGCTATTGAGACAGTAGGAGAGTAGTATCATTTGGTCAATTTACCTTTTTTAATTGATAGCTTACAGTATGTTGTTCTAAGAGAGTCCATTTAAAAACATTACTTGCCATTTGCAACATTTACCACCTGCTCCTCATGCTTTGCTCACATGCTGTACAACGTAGCTGTGAGTGTAATGGATCACAGCAAAAGCAAAACACTTCAGTTATGGATGTTTGCAGTATTAATCATAGTTTCTAGTCTTATGTTTTGTTCTAATTCTATAAAGTTTTAACAGCAGATTGAAAAAAATATAGTCAAATTGTATTATGCAATCTGATCACTTATCTTTACTATGTGAAATCAAAAGTTTAACTTCATCGTCTTCTGGCCTCAAAATTAAATGTCAAAACATATTATATAGTATTGAATATTGCATTGTACATAAACCTAGTGTACTCTATCTGATGTGTATGTACGCCTTATAAATGTTATATAGTTTGAGAGAGAGAGAGAGATCTATTATGTGGATATTATTAATCTATTAATGCAGCCTAATATAATACAGGCTTTTATAGGACCTTGAGTTTTAGGTATGATGCCAGAAACAGTAAATAAACAGTGACTTTTATTGAAGATAATTTTTAGGTCTCAAATTGGCCCAGGTCAGTGATGCAGCACTATTTTATGGCTGCCATCTTGTTCTGTAGAATCTCAGCATCTTTCATTAAAATAAAAAAAGTTTCTAGCCATTATGATTGTGAAGAAAACTTTGAAAATGAGAAACAGGCATCAGCCAGTGGTGCAATATCTACCTGAGCCTAGAGAGACCCTGAAACAATAGCTCTGAGAGGTGCCAAGTGCTCCATTCCTCTTCATGTCCTATGATGGGCAACTTAGATGTCCAACGATGATTATTTAAATGCCAAAATTATTAACTATTTGTCTATCATCATAGCAATTAAAAAAGGGGATGGAGGATCTACTGTGTACAATTTACTATGAGTAGCATCTCGTTTTGATGACACAAGTGAGTGGTATATGGAAGATAACACTGTTTCTTTCTATTGGGACCCAAAAGAGCATCCGAGTCCTACTGACCAGACAGCGCCCTCATCTCTGTACCAACCAGTGAGAACCAGGTCTGCACTGGGGGTAGCTGTTGGGCAGCTTCCTCCCTGGCTCTAATGGCTGCTGCAGGCTTTCTGCAGACTCAAGTAGACATAATCACGTCAGTTACACTCAGTTCATGTTTTCAAGCTTTTCTTCACACCCATGAAGGCTAGAAAGCTGAGATTATGACACCATCACATGACTCTGGGAGCTGATGCCCTAGACATGTACCTATTGTGCATATGGGTTATCTGAACCTCACAGAGTGAGCCAAGCCTGAGGAGGCCAGAAGAGCACATGTCATCATATTTTGAATATCTGCATTGTCTGATGCAAATGGTGTCATCTCATTTTGGCATCTCCAGGAGGTGAAGCTTGGCTCCTGGCCCAGTTTGAGCCCTGACACTATTAAAAAAGATAACCTGAATATAAATAGAAATGGGTCCAAACCAAAAACTGGATCCAAATATTTTGAAATTTGGCTGTACTTTACATCTGCACTTGAATCTGGATCTGAATCTTTCACATTGGATCCTTCCCTGTTTGTAGCCATATATACCGTGTAATGTTAGAGAGGATACAATTACTCTCAGGGCAGCAGCACAGTAGCAGACTCAACAAGGTATTGCACAGAGCCACAGAACAAGGATCAAGCCTCAATTTTTTCAAGGAATTTTAGTTTTTAAACACAACATGGCTTAAAATGTGCCTAGACTGACTATTTCATTAGATGAACAAGGATAGAGAAATTAGGTGAAGATAAGCAATTTCAAATACATTCAGACAGAAAGTGATAGAAATTGGTGTTGAATAAAAATCTGAATGCTCGCATTAAGTTCCTCTGGGATTTTTTTGTAAAAAAGTATTATTTTAAAAAGTAATATATTTTCAACACACATTCTCAATAGGAATGTGGCTTAATACTGTATAGTTGGCTTTTTACCAAATTCCGCTGGAGCAACTTCCTTGCCATCTGAGCAGGTTTTTTGCTAAATGCCACTGAAGTGGCTTCACTTCAAAACAACACCAGAGAAGGTTTTGTTTGGTTTTGTTTTTAACATGGCACTGCAGTGACTTCAGTTTAAGGCACCACTGCCTGAAAATCTCACCAATGGGATGTCCAACCAATGAATTACTGTGGACAGATAACAACAAATTCATGAACTATATTTTTTTTTGTACATGGCAGCAGTTTCAAGCTGATATCCATCTAATATTGTAAGTTACTCAAAAACAACAAACTGCCATATGTCATGCAGCCCTGTCTATACTGTTTGGAAACCAGTTAATAGCTTCTGATTTACTGCTTGATACATGTAGGGAGAAGGAGTTTGTAACCACACTGTTCCCTTCTCCTTACCTTGAGAAATATATGCATTAGATTACTGCAACATGATTTATTTGGGAGTGCCCTGGAAACTAATTTGTGGCTTTTCCTATGAGATTCTGTGATATCTGAATTTTGTGTATTTCTATAAACATGTACAAAGCCCATCCATTTAGTCAGAGTTAGCCACAGTTTGAGAACTGAAATCAGCCCATATCTAAATTAAATATACCAACATAATACTAAGGATCTTATTTATAATCACACTTAGATATGAAATTTAAACTATATCCTTAATCCACATTTTTACTAGGTAGCACAGCACATATGTTATATAAAATCTCCCCCTGTCTGGAGGCTCCTGCAAACCCTACTGCAAGAACAGAGGGTGTTAATGATGGTAATGTAGCTTTTATTGAGAATTGTTTGTGTTTTGTTGGTCTGATATTAATTTTCACATTATTTTCAATTCTTGTTTTATGTGACGGAAAGGAGATACATCAATTAAATAGTTGAAACAATAATTATGAAATTACTATGAAAATGCTCTGAGAGTTGTAAAGGGGTGACCATAAAAATAATCAAAACAGGAGAAAAAAGTATTAGATATATTTTTCAAAAGCTCGTGTGATTTGTCAAGAAAGGATTATTTCTAACATTTGTTGTGGGACATTAAGAAACAATCCATATCTTATTTGTAACTTTTTAATGGGCAGACACAATTTTCCAATCTTGTAAACAGATACAAATGAGTTTGTAAAATTTGATGGGAAGATATGTTATCTAAGGTTTCCATTTCTAGTGTACATGTGTAAACCCTTTAGTAGTGTACAGCTTTATAAAACAGCATAAGATGGAAGTATCTGAACACTTAGGTTGTCACCTTAAAACAAACTGTCACACATTTTTCTTCACACATTTGAAACCCAACTTATCAACCTTAACAAGTGTTGTTATCAAAAGAATTTTGGTGCCTTTGTTCTTTCCCTTTTGCAAGTAAATTACACTTTTAGGATTTATTAAGACAAGAAACAATTTTTGAATAGCAGGTCAAAACTCTCTATGGAAAAATTCTCATTACTTTCTAGCCTGAAGCAGTATTTACCACTCCAACTTATCCATCTTTTCCTGTTTTTTATATATCTATATTTCCAGAATCTTGTTTCTGTGCCTAATGCTATAACACTGCAGCAGTTTGTTCAAAGCAACACTCTTATTTTTGCTCTTAGCCGGTGCTATACAAACCCTGATCAATTATTGAAGTGTAAGCCCTGAAGTAACACAGCCATTACTGCAGCAGGCAGATAAAAATGGAACACTTTTAGCTACAGTATATTTACTTTAGAGTTTCAGCAAACAAACCAACAAGTTAAACTACCTTGTCTTTCACTTTGTTTGATGTACTAATATTTCCTGCATGTTCAAAAGTCTCTCTTTTAAAACAAAGTTACTGAAAATGTTATGGCTGCTTGTTTGTGGGAATACCTAGCTTCAACATTTGCATGAAACAGCCTTGAGATATAGAAAGGATGGCATTAAAGTAGCACAGATCTAATACAGAAGAAGCTGCTATCTGTGGTGCCATAAGAACCACAGTTTTTTTATGAGCTGGTTGGTATTTTAAGTTCGCCAAACTGCAGAGCCTGCATATGGTAATGACATTAAAAATGATGCTGAGCTGCATCTAAAACAACAAACAACATCACTGAGGAAAGTATTCATTAAAGATAAAAAAATCAAATTAGAGGTGTTGGAAATTTCTCATGAAAATCAACTGCTAATCACTTGTGGACTTTTCTCTCTCTCTCTGTAGCTTGCTCCTTTATTCACAAAGGAATGCCCAAGATGTTGTAATTTTTTGTTAAAATGCTTTCTTATTTAATTATACAGAGTCTATCTGATAGAGACGCCAGTTCAAGACTACAACTATTCATCTTCTGATGGTACTGCATGTGCATCTGCAGACGAGATATAATGTTTTCCAGTTTAAATGTCTGTTCTGGGTTTTAAGGACTAAATGATAGTGAAGATGACTGGAAATGTTCCAGATCTTCCCATATATACTGCATAGCAGAAACAAAAAATAGTACATGTACTACAGAACTAATAGTGTTTGACATTTGCATTTATCACTTATGTTATGAAGAGTGGGAAGAAACTGCCCCAGGAAGTTTGGATGAAACTATACGAATTCAGTTTAAGGAATGGATATTTAAAAAAGGTTGTATAGTTGGGATTACTCCTCTGCTGCTCTTTTTTAACATCCCAGAGGAAAGCAAGCTGTATAACTTGTAAGCATAGGTGAAAAGATTATGAAAAATGATCTCATGAATACCTGTAGTGTCATATCCCACTTGAAGGTATTTGATATCTGAATGAACTATCCATAAGTAAAAAAAGCCATATGAACTTGGATGCTTTCATAAGTTTGGACAGATCATCTGAAAACAAAAAAAGTATTTATGAAAAGATGTTCATTTTTTTGCTCAGATTCTCCAGGGGCCATATTCGGCAATATTTGTATTGGTGAGCATTTACTAACACAAATGTTTGACTTCACTGGGGCTACTTGTGTGAGTAAGCAATCACCTACATAAATCCAGGTTGCACAATCTGGTTTTAAATTTCTGCATGAGCTTATTAGTATAAAGTATAAAATACCAGACTGCAATATAGAACAACTAAATATTTTCTCAAATAAGATTGCTAAATACAAATTCACATATAATAACATTTCATAGCAGCAGATTTACATCTCATGATCAAGACAATAGGAACATCTACCCTTTTTTGCAGGCTATAGCTATTGGAGATAGCTAACAATGTCAAATTATTACTACTTCTTTTTTCCTCTTTACCCTTCACTTGTTTCAGTATCTCTTATTTTAAAAAGCAGAAACTGTAATGCATGTAAACAAATCCTTTATCTTCCATTTCTTTATGAGCAGTGCCTATTAGCCTGATAGCATATTCAAGGTATGCCTCAAATACTTGGAAGCAGAAACCTTTTCATTTGAACATTAGATTCATCGAAAGTGAGGTAGCCAATTTGTTGATGCAAGCGTCTGTGCTATTATTTTTAGAGCTTTCTGGCAGACAGCTCATGAAAGGTGGTTTGTATAAACCAGCAATATAATTTGAAAAAAGAAGTGCAAAAAGGGAATCTATAGTGATGTATGCTTGTGTGAAGCTGCTCTTTATTTAAACACTGCACTGGATGGTAGAAATAGGCTGACTTTGAATTTATGAGGTGTGAAGCTATGTCTCATAATGATTAACATTAGAATCACAATTTAAACCTGAGGTCAGATTCCAGAAACTATATTAACCCCTTTGCCATCAGCAAATCTGGAGCTCCCACCATTATTACAGTTGGCAATATTTACCATTGCTGCCACAAACCTGAGGTATGATCCTGAAACACCTATTCAAGCAGAACTCTCACTGAATTCACTGCCAGTTGTGCCCAAGTAAAGAATGTGGGATCAGGCCCTTAAACCTTCCTGCTCTTATTCTGTTCGCATCCAGTATCATTACTACAGATTTAAAAAAAACAAAAAACTTAGTTTTCAATTGTATATTTAACTACAGGGCTACACAAATGACTCCTTCGCACAACACTTACGTAATACAAACTAAACTACAGAAAAACATTGAGGGAATTTAGCTTGGAGTTTCCAACTTTAGATAGAGTTGCATGAAATATCCACTTTGCCACTTTATTCAGGTGAACGGACCCTTAACATGTGAACATTCTCTGTTATTTGCTCGGTAATAATAATAGTAATAACAACAATAATAATGCTTAGCACATCTATAATATTTTTCATGTGCAGAGCACTTCACAAACACTGGGTCTGAATCAATCCATGGTATGTACAATAGAAAATCTGCTTGGAGGGCACTGTAGCACTGAAGGAAAACAGACACCCAGAGGAGCCTGAGAAACTCAGGGCTGCTGGCTGGAGATGGGTTGTGTGGGGCCAGGACACTGAGGGATGCCTTATTTCAGTGCATGCACTGGAAGCCTCCTCCAGCAGGGCTCCTATGGAGCTCCAGCTGCAAATGAAAGCTCCTTTCCCCAAAATGGAATCCCACAGATGGCAGTAGTTCAAATAGTCATGGGTGAATGGCTCTGCTAGTGCAAGGTGTTCCGTCTGAAAAACACTCTTCTGGCAGAGATGAATGAAACCCATTAAATAAATAGTCCTCTTCACACTATTTATTCAGGTAAGTAAGTAGAACTATCCACATTCTACAGATACAGAGACTGGAACAGAGAGCTTGAGAGACTTGGCCAAAGTCCAGAAGAAAGTCAATGTAAGAGCAGAATTAAAATTCAAGACTTCATAATTTCCATACCTATATTAACTGGCAATAAACTGTTACTTCAAAAGGAAGGTGTTTTTTTAAAAAGTAGCTATCCTGCCAGTATGAAATATAAATTTTAAAAAGACACAGCAAAGTTTCTGGAAAGAGAAGTAAATCTGTCATAATCTTCCAAGGGTAGACATTTGTATGAGCATGTGACGTGAAACTAAGGGCACTGTGGCTACTAGGAGACAGGGAGGAAGAGAGGACCTGAGACATGAACATCAAAAACACTTTGGGGGTAAAATTCTTATTTTATACCTGTGTAGCCCACATGGGGTTGCACAGGGTGAAAGTGAGACAGAATTTGCCAAAGTGGGGGAAGGAAGAAAGAAGAGGTAAAGATACAAAAAAAAAAAAAAGCCAAAAATAATCTCACATCTACAAATAATTAAATATTGTGGATGTTATACTTTGGAAGCACCAAAATAACTCGTGTTTCAAAAAATTTCACCTTTTTATGTAACATACTTTCAAAATAGCGCATATGGTTTTGCTCACCACACATTTTTTCTATTCTTTTTCTGCCTTAGTTTAAACTGAGGTGGTCCCACTGTTGTTTTAAGGTATTAGAACATAGTTGTTGGAAGGTTGAAACCACCTGAACAGGAAAGTCGCATTACAAATTCCACTTTCCATGGGCTGGTCTCACAAAACCACAGACACATTACCGAATCAGATCAGAAAAAAAGAATTGCAAAACAGACTACCATAAAAATCAATGTAAGATACTGCGGGAAACTCATGTCCTAGATTTCTTCTAACCCTTGTTAGATACTACAAATAAAGCCACTAGAGAGAAGTCTCTGGGAATGTACTTTGTGTTTTGGAAGTCCAAAACTGATAAATAATAGTCCAAATAATATTTCATTTATTATCCTCATTTAGTGATGGATACATATTTCTTAGCAGTAAAATTTAATGTTTTATTTAAGACTGGACTCTAGAGTATACAAAAGATTTAGACTTGAAGAAATGTAATTCTGTTGGAACCAATGTCAAATGTAGGAAGATTTCAAGAAAATGTTCTGACCCAAGATGAATCTTTTTGACTGATTTTCATTTGGCTTCGGGATGTGAAAGTCAAGAACCTTTGACCAAACACAGTATAGAACTACTGAAATATACCCAGTTTTTAATTATTTGTCTATTTAAGCAGACTTTGGCATGAATTAAATGATGATTTTCAGGCACACGAGTGCCACAGAATATACCATGTGCAAAATTTGATTCAGAGGCAGTTATAAAACCTCTAGGTTATACAGTAAATCGTCTCATGATCTTATGACATCTGACCTACCGTAAGTATGCTGGAGAATGACTCTAATTTTGAATATTCATTATTATCATGGGTTTAAAAAAACATTTTAATGTCACAGAGAAACAAAAGCCATTCACGGGCCAAAGCCCAGTCACTTACGTTTACCACAGATTGATGATAATACATCAAAATGTCAGAAGATCTGTATTTACCAAGTTTGATGAAGAAATTCCGACAAATACTATTTAAGATAAGTGGCATTTTCTCCTAATTGTTTTCAGATGGATGAATGAAAACCTAATGCCCTGCTACTCTGGTGGAGCACTAAATGGCTTTAAGTCTCATGTTTATACAATGTATCGGTACACACACTAAAAGGAGAATCAGGATACTGTATGAATGTATCTTAGGGATCCATATAGTTTGAATTGGGAAAAAAAGTGCAAGAGGATGCCCCAGATAAAACAATACATTTGCTTGTTACCTTTTCTATTCTCAGTTTCCTATTCCATTTCTATCACCCTCATCATCTTGTGGAGCTGTTATGTTTTTAACAAATACAAATGTTATATCCATATATTTTGTTTTGAATGGAATATATCAAAATGTATAATTTAATATAGTTGGATCAAATAATAGAGATAAATTGTTCTAGCAGATTTCTTGTCTGAAATAGGTATAAAATCAAAGTTTAAGTGTCCTAAAACATCTACAACAACAAGGAGAGTAAGCCTCTGATCCTGCAAGCTGCCATATGCAACTTACCTTGCACACATATTGATCCCTATTGATGTCTGTAGGAGTTTTATTGGGGGGTAAGAGTCCACACTCACAAGGAACAGGCTGCACAAATGAGCTCTGTGCACGTGCAGGGGTCATTGCAAGATTGGGGCCTAAAGGCGAAATTGCAGTTTTATCTCAAGTTCTGAATAAAGGGCAACACATAGGAGCACACCATGGACTATACTGTGACTCAGAGTTGCAATTTGGCCTCTGGTTTCCCCATTTGGCCCAGCGGTAAGTAATTTGCATTGGCCCTATTCCTGGCAGGTTACTTCCTCTACGTACTTGTTCAACTGCACTTGTCAGTACATTGTGGCGGACGAAACCAAATCTCTACCCACTTCCTGCCTATATACATTTATTATAACCCAGCTTTACACATCTTGAGACATGGATCAAATCTGGATTTAATCCTAGACATGAATATGACAATTTAGCCAAAATAAGGACTGATCAACAAAAACCCAAATTAAATTAGATATTTTTTCAATTAACTTCAAACAAATATGTTGTTCAGTTTCATGTGATTCTGCCCAATAGAATGGAAAAATCCTTAAGAAAATACAGAAAAGGTAATTTATCACAAGAAAGACAATTATCAAGGTAGTTTACCCCGACTGCAAGAGAAAGTACCAGAACCCACATAGGTTTTTTTCTCATAAGATTTCCTGAAGTTTGGTATGTTATTTCTCTAAAACAAGGGACTAAACTAAAGGCCTTGACTCAGGCCCCAAACTTTCAAATCTTTCAAGGCTTCTCCATCGCTGATTTATCAGGAATTTATATTTGGCACATTCAGCCTTTGGCCTGCTGATAGATCTCATATGTCCATATAAATAAACTACCATACAAAATAGCACAATTCTGTATGAGATATAACAGGGAGTTACTGAAAGCCAGAAACAAGTTCTATTGGCAAAGTCATAAGGAAGCTTGCTACAGCTAAGCCTGTTAGTTGCAATATCTGTTCATTATATAAATTAATGAGTACTAATGTTCACTCAAAACAAAAACCAAAACCAAAAGAGACCATAACCAAAAACTAATTCACTAAGAAAAAATAGTCCAAATATGGTCAGCTGGCAGCAAATTGTTTCCATGTTGGTCCTTAAGCCAGGTGGATGAAGGTGAGAGTAGGGGAGGCAAACAATACTTCATAAGGCTCAAAGCAATGTCAGGGGGAACCACAGTGAGCTGTGTCAAGCTCTCATCCTCAGTTGGATGTGGGTGAGAATGGGGAAATAAAGGAGATCCACTCCTAATCTGAGAAATAAAATATCATACAGTGAGTGAGTTTCCCTGGCTTTCAGTCACCCATTTATATATTGTGTGTGGAGGGTCACAATCTTCCTCGTAGAACCCAAAAGCATTCCACTAGATAGTTCCCATCTGAATACATTACCAGCCAGAAGGGCATGCAGGCTGGTGTCACTTTGGCAATTGGGGCCTGCTCTGAAGCCTAGTGAAATCAGTGGATAGGCTCCCTTTGACTTAAATGACATTGGTGATTATTTTGTTCTTCCCCATTTTCCATTCTCGTCTCCTTCCCCCACTTCAGTGCCCAGCCACCTTTTGTCCCTTCCACTAACAGTAGGTGGTCTAATAAGAGATATTACCCCACTCACTTTGTGTATCTCACATTCTGGGACCAACACAGCTACAACAACACTACAAACAAAATGTCATGTAACCACTTTATGATGAACCTGGATATAACAAAAGTCCATTTAGAGTGATATATGCAAATTGAAATTCTAATTATGGTGAATTGCACCTTCAGTGTAAATAAAGACAGCTATAAGAAGCTTCCATTGTATATCAGTATGACCAAATTTACTAATTCAGCCTCGTATATATTGGCAATACTGCCACTAACCAATAATGTTGAAACAATTCCTCGTTGGCATTTGAATTGGAGACTGTCACAGGTACTCCCTCAGCTAGCTGGTGAGCCATGCTGCCAGGCCCATTCGCATGGTCTCTTATTCACAACATACACAACCGTCCATTTCTTTTCCCCACATATACCTTTAATCTTTAGATTCCAACCATTGCAAAAATATAGCACAAGCATGTACTGGGAGGCGTCTTCCACACAGTGTTCTCCATCACATCCAACTCACTCTCGGCACTCCCCCCTTACTTCCTAGTCCTGTCAATTATATATCTTCCCCTTATTGAGCTGATTACCTCATTAGCCCAACCATTGCTCCCAAGTGTCAACAGTCCCCACCAAAACCATTTAATTAATTCCAATTAATCCCATAATCTTCTCTGTTAGCATATTACCTAAGTGTCCAGGGTGCTAGAGCTAGCACTCTGTCAGAGACAACTGAATAGGTTAATTTCTAATGGCAGAGTTTGGTTTTCCTTGTTGGGTAAAGTAAAATCCCAGTGGCCATGACCTTAAAACTTAATTTTTGTGGCTCAGTAAGTGCCATGCCAATGTGCATGAACATTCTTTGGCTCCTATCCTTCACAATAAGAACAGGGTGTACAGCCACTTTGCACAGGTGGAAATATGTACCTCTGGTTTGAGTATGAATAACATAAACTCCGTTTTATTGAAAGTAACAATGTTAGACTACTTAATTAGTAAGTGGACTGAATGTAATCTGTGCAAAGTATTTCTGACAGATGCTTTTCCTCTTTTTTAGCAAAGCTTTAAGCTTTCAGCTGTCTTTTATGTTTCGTACCTTAATAGATACAAAGTCATTCAGAACTGGTCTAATTATTCTGCAATGACTATTTTAAACTTTTGGAAATCTGCTGAAACAAACATCTGTGTGGGTACGCACATACACACACACACAGACACACATACAGAATCTTAGCAACTTTGAATAGAGCACACATTGTAAATGTAAACAATCGCTTTTTATCAGTTTGTTTTGTTTCTGCACAATTAAATGAAAATGCAAAATACAGAAAATAATGGCACTGTTGCTAGAATGTATTCAATTGTGTGATCATCTGGTGAGGTTGACAAATGCCTCCAAAGGACTATGTTCAGGTTCCCAAATTAATTTTATTGGTAACGTAAGGCAGGTTGGAGCACTGAAGCTCTGAAACTCTAGTTCATTCATTTTTACACCAGCTGGCTCTTGCTAATTCCCAGTTACATAATAGGCAGTTTAATAAAATACATACTTTCCTTCTTAACCTATATTTCAGGATATTATAGATGTGTAATATTGACAGGGATTCTTTTTAAATAGAAATTATGTGTTAAGATGTGTACTTATATAAAATTTCATATGATTAATAGGGTGCTTCGTGTTTCTGAGGCGATGCAATTTTACTGTTTCTGCCAACTGGTGACCAGACACTAGAGCAGACTTTACCAATAAGCAGAATCTATCATCTGGTGGCAGGAATTGCAGAATGGGTGCCCTGTAGAATATTATATCTGAGACCCAAACTGGACTTTTGTGGTTCATAGACAATAGTTTCCTCAGGTGAACCAATGGGGAACCTCCATTTTGTTAAACTGTCTCATCTGAAAGTCATTTTTTATCATTTACATCTGCTCCTATATCAGCTTCTTCCTAAATATGGATAATTTAGTTGGTCTTTATTAAGTATTTAAGCATCTAAGGTCTTTATTAAGCATCTTTTAAGGCTCTGATTAATACTATTGCACATACCCATGGTTTAGTGTGTTGGCTGGTAGTCAAAACCAAATAAGATGAATCCCAGACATAAGCCTCATTTGCCAAAACTAGGTGCTCTTTTTTCTTGTTCACCAAGACAATTGCACATGAACTGGCATTCAAAATATATTTTATAATGGCAGAAAAAGCATGGCTATATGACACCATGATATACTGTGAATGATACACCATGAATATTGGAAGTATACTCAATTTCAGTCACATGTAACACTAGATGACCTCATGTATTATGTCACTCAATAAAGATGTCCATGGCCAATCAAAGTAAAATCAACAAAGTAAAAATTCTAGTATCATCATTAATTAATGTGTAGCTGTACTTGACTTCAATAAATCCTATATTAATTGGAAAATCATGGTCTGAGTTAATTATACAAAATAAGATATCACTTATCTTGTCAGATAGGTTTTCATAGGTCCATATTACACCATAACTGAAGATGAACAACAAAATGCTGAAAATATCCTAATAGTCAAATGGAGAGGATTGAAAAACTGTAGATAAAGTAAACAGTCTAAAAAGGTATGGCAATGTTGAAGATAACAAACTAACAATAATTAAAATATGTTATCAAATAAAGCACCATTTATAAATTAAAAAAAACAGAAAATTGCCAATCAAAAAAGAACAATACAAAAGGAGAAATATTGTACAATGAAAACAGAGATAAATTCATAACAAGTGGTAGCAGATGCTGAAAAAAAGGAAAGTAGCAAGTAAAACAGTACAACATTACAACCTTCTTCTGTACCACTGAAGAGGTTTATGGGCCAATATCCGACAGATTTTCTGTTTTACCCAGTGATCAAACTGCATGACTAGTACTTTCACTGACTGAAAAATTATTCTCAGATGCTGAGCCTAATATCTGAGCAGTGTCCTCAACAGACAACCTAACAATAAGAAAAAATGTTTCAAAAAATGGAACAGCACATACTAAAAGCAAATGTTCCTGAACTATTTTCTTTAAATGAGGTACAAAATGCTGTTAAACAACATGCATCTGGCAAGTCAAACGGTTCAGATGGCATACCTATAAATGCACGTACTATTGGTGGTTTCCAACTAATAAGACATCTGCTGAAAATCTTCCAATTAAAATCATTTCTTCAATGTTTAAATGTTATTTTCACTATCTATCATACATCAATAAATGGAAAGGTTATCAATCTTTGTGTGATAGTGTGTGTAATAATCACCTTGGTAGCTTTTTCCCAGACACAGCAGGTAAAAGAAGCATTTAAGTACTGCTGCTCATTGCAACTCAGTTTTTGCTGTTTAATTTCTTATATGAAACACAGTGCTTCCTAATCAAGTAGAGGTAAGGAGGCAACAGCAGGTAAGATTTGTTGGTTGTCATTTATGAGAATACCTGTGAAATCGACTGTAAACAGAAGAGACAGTTTCTCTTACCAGGCTCTAACTAGATTAGGTTTTGCTTAAGTCAGGCATGAATAACCCAAGAAAAGAGAAAGACATGAACATTCATGTGCACCAACGAAAATTCAGAGACGTCTGAGCCCCAATACCAAATCGTATTATTCTGAGACTCCCGTTAGCTTGCCCAGCATGAATGCCATAATGCTTACTATAAAGAGATATACATGTTGAGGATCTGAGACATTTGGCTGGAATAAAATTGGTTAAAGAAAATGAAGGAATCTTATTAAAGTTTAAAGTGAAAAACATGTATCCAGAAAGTACAAACTATAAACCACTGTCAGAGCCTATCCTCAAGAAATACATTTCAGAACAAGGGCATTAGTAAGCGAACAACACTAGTAATGCTAAATTAAAAAAAATGAAAGTTCCTTGGTGCAGGTTTAGTCCTGATATCTCCATTTGTACAGAACCAAGCACATTGTTGGTGCTAGACAAATAAATACATTAACACAGTGTTTCTCAACCTTCCCAGACTACTGTACCCCTTTCAGGAGCCTGATTTGTCTTGTGTACCCCAAGTTTCACCTCACTTAAAAACTACTTGCTTACAAAATCAGTCATAAAAATACCACACACTATTTCTGAAAAATTGCTTACTTTCTCATTTTTACCATATACTTATAAAACACATTGATTGGAATATAAATATGGTACTTACATGTCCATGTATCTGAAGCCCAAGCTGAAGCCAAAATCCGAGCCTCACCACCCAAGATTGAAGCATGTAACTTAGCAATTGCCCTGCTTGCCACCCTCTAATGATGGCCCTGCACTTGTGTCTCCCCATAGCCCGTCGCGTGACCCCCCTGGGGATTGTGACTCCCAGGTTGAGAAACACTGAACTATGCAAATATCTAGATGAGATAATGTACCTCCTGGAAGCCATCTGTATATCTTCAGTGATACATGTACCCCTGATTGAGAATCACTTACCAGTAACAAGCAATAAAACATAAGGAAGGACTATCTCTTGATTCTGCTGAAAATTGGACAGGTCTTATGACAAAGAATGGCACAGTAAGTTGGACAGCTTTTTCCTTATGGAAAATTGGAAGGAGAGGTTGTAAACTAGGGCTACCATTTCAGATAGCAGGCAAACAAGGAGAAAACTGCTACCAAAAACAAAGTATTTAAAGTGTTAACGTGTTAAAAACTTTAAAGGAATTTCCTTTATTGAGTCCAGGGGTGACAAAACACTATGCAACAATGCATTTAGCCTACAGGTAAAGATTCTCAGAGCTTTTCTAAACACAAAAGTTGTATCAGTTTTATAGCTATTCCTGTATGGGAAGGGGAACAAGCTATATTAGTATAAGGCACCTTTATGCTAGTCCATATTATGAATTGTACTGGAAAAGAATATTAGGAATAGCTAGTTTGGTATAAAATCACCCCTCTAACTGAAATAGCTATATCAGTATAAAATATATGCATAGTCCAGTTTAACAGGAGGCTCTATTCAAAACAAGGCTCTAAAGAACAAGTGTGATGGGGACAAACTAAACACTGGTCTGAGCAGAGTAAGTCACTTTGGCCAAGGAGCTGACTGAAGGTGTTCCTCTCAATAGTCCCTTAACTATTCCCATAGCAGTAGGAAAATGTTTTTTGGAGAAAATCTAAGTGGCAGGCAAACTTTTCTGATTGTTTTAGAGATAAGAGCTGGAATTGATTCATCTTTGAGTATGAGGGCAAAAAGAGACATTAGCAGCTGAACTTTTGCTTTTAATCACAGGTATGTTCTGGGGGGTGGGGGCTTGACAGAAGAGGAGGGATCTTCCAGCTGCACGTGGGCCACTGGGGAAGTTTTGGTTATCAGTTGAGATATACCCTTCTCCATTCATGCCAGGTGTAAAAATCATGTAATCCAGAGGTTCTCAAACTTCATTGCACCTCAACCCCCTTCTGACAACAAAAATTACTACATGACCCCAGGAGGGGGGACCGAAGCCCAAGCCCACCCGAGCCCCACCGCCCCAGGCAGAGGGGTCCAAAGCCAAAGACCGAGCCCCATTTCCCCTGGTGGTGGTGGGGGGGATCCAAAGCCGAAACCAAAAGTCTTCAGCCCCAGGCAGAGGGCCTGTAACCTGAGCCCCGCTGCCCAGGGCTTGGGCTTTTGTCCCAGGCCATGGGGCTTGGGCTTTGGCTTTAGCCCCTGGTTCCAGCAAGTCTAAGCCAGCCCTGGCAATCCCATTAAAACAGGGTTGCAACTCATTTTGCTGTCCCACCCACAGTTTGAGAACCCCTGAATCTATGCAGACTTCTGTTTTGGGCTCCCGGGTCTATCCATATCAGAGGTTCTTTGGCTGTAAGTGTCATCACCTCTCTGGCTGCCTTTCAGGCTATTGAGAAGTTAGGTGTTAGATAGTTCAAATACTCCCACATAAGAAAGTTGAGAGATTTTGCATGTCTGATCAAAGTGCATGACTTTGGCACACAACAAGTTTCCCTTCCTTGGCTCATCCATCATCAAATGAATCTGCATCCCTTGTGAACAACCTCCGTAAAAGAGGACAAAAATGACTTCAGGAAATTTTTTGGGGAAAAGAGAGCGTGCTATATACCCATGCTACTCATTCTACTCAAGGCAAAAATATAAGGGGAAGTGAAAAGAAGCCTCTCCTCAGCCTGTGTAGGAAGTGGAATATTCTTCTATTCATGAATTTGCTGTCTGTTCAAATATTTTCTATGTTGAGACTGACCTTGTCCATCTTTGGCCTGCAGAAATTCCTGAAGATAACATATCTGGTTCATAGGAGCTAGCCAGTGATCACACAACATCTCAGAAGCTTCCCATATAATTTTCATTACATCTACAGTTGGGATCGTATTTGGTAGAGTGATGTGATCTGAATTACAGTTTATGTTAGATAAGCATGTTAACAAAATCATCTGGAACACTGTACTTTATAAATTAAAAAAAAGAAGAAGATGGACAAATTTTAAGAACTGTAGGAGGAAAGAGGGCAAAAGGTAAAAGGAAAAGATAAAAAAGGAGATAAGTGGGGAGGAGTCAAACGTGGAGGAAACCAAAGGAATGGGTAATTGATTTTTTCCTTGAAAACTCAACTAAGAAAAAAATATCACCACCATCACTGAGCTGTTCATAAGACAAGAGTTAGAGAATGAGCGAAAAAGGAAGAAAAAAGGACTGAAGAAGAGATGGGTCAGAACTAATGAGAAAGAGCAGAGCCGCACATATCACGCTATTCCAGGAATGGGTTGAAAGCTGCTGTAGCTTGAAATAATATTTTTTTATTACTAAAATAGAATCACAGAATTCTAGGACTGGAAGTGAGAGACCTTGAGAGGTCATCTAGTACAGTCCCGTGCACTCAAGGCAGGCGTAAATATTATCTAGATCATCCCTGACAGGTGTTTGTCTAACCTGCTCTTAAAAATCTCCAGTGATCGAGATTCCACAACCTCCCTAGGCAATTTATTCCAGTGCTTAATTACCCTGACAGTTAGGATGTTTTTTCTAATGTCCAACCTAAACCTCCCTTGCTGTAGTTTAAGCACCTTGCTTCTTGTCCTATCCTCAGAGATTAAATTTTTCTCCCTCCTTCTTGTAACAACCTTTAATGTACTTGAAACTCTCAGTCTTCCCTTCTCCAGACTCAACAAACCCAATTTTTTCAATCTTCCCTTAAAGGTTATGTTTTCTAGACCTATAATCATTTTTGTTGCTCTTCTCTGGACTTCCTCCAATTCCTAAAATGTAGCACCCAGAACTGGATACAATACTCCAGTTGATGCCTAATCAGCACAGAGTAGAGAGGAATAATTATATCTCATGTCTTGCTTACAACACTCCTGCTAATACATCCAAAAAAAGTAAACATCATTCTGGGAACAGTGTTACACTGCTGACTCTTATTTAGTCTGTGATCCACTATGACCCCAGATCCTTTTTCTAGGCAGTCATTTCCCATTTTGCATAGGGTATGTATATACTACCCACCAGATAGGCGGGCAGCGATTGATCCAGTGGGGGTCGATTTATCAAGTCTAATCTAGACACGATAAATCAACCCCTGAGCGCTCTCCTGTTGACTCCTGTACTCCACCGCCACGAGAGACGCAGGCAGAGTCGACGGGGGAGCGGCAGCAGTCAACTCACCACAGTGAAGACACCGCAGTGAGTAGATCTAAGTACGTCAACTTCAGCTACAATATTCACGTAGCTGAAGTTGCGTAACTTAGATCGATTCTCTCCCCAATGTGTGCAACTGATTATTCCTTTCTAAGTGGAGTACTTTGAATTTGTCCTTATTGAATTTCATCCTATTTACTTCAGACCATTTCTCTAGTTTGTCCAGATCATTTTGAATTTTAATTCTACCCTCCAAAGCACTTGCAACCCCTCCCAACTTGGTATCATCCACACACTTTATAAGTGTACTCTCTCTGTCATTACCTAAATCACTGATGAAGATATTGAACAGAACCAGACCCAGAACTGATCCCTGTGGGACCCCACTCGATACACCCTTCCAGCATGACTGTGAACCACTGATAATTACTCTCCGGGAATGGTTTTCCAACCAGTTATGTACCCACCTTATAGTAGCTCCATCTAGGTTGTATTTCCCTAGTTTGTTTAATTGAAGGTCATGCGAGACAGTATCAAAGCCTTACTAAAGTCAAGATATACCATATCTACTGCTTCCTCCCAGCCACAAGGCTTGTTACCCTGTCCAAAAAGGCTATTAGGTTGGTTTGACATGATTTGTTCTTGACAAGTTCTTCTCCAGCCTCTACCCATGCCACCACTCAGATCTAGAATATTATTACTAATCCTGTGTGCCAAGAAAACTCACTCTTCTTTAAATCCCTCCTCAGGAATCATTTCTAGATATACTTCTTTCACCTTGAAAACACATTTGTTTCAGAGTCAGGTTCAGAGTCTGTTTGGGTATGTCTACACTGCACCTGTGAGGGAGCCTCCCAACCCAGACTTGTGCTAGCAGGCTCACGTTAGCACACTAAAAATAGCTGTATGGATGTCGTGGCACTGGCAGAGGCTGGTACAGTGGGCTTAAGCTCTGGTGGTTAGCCCAAGCCTCTGTCAGTGCGCCAACGTCCATACAGCTATTTTTAGCATGCTAACATGAGCCTCACTAACACTAGGCTGGGAAGTGGATGTACAGAGGTGGGTTCACAGCTAAGGGAGAGGGCAAGGAACTTTACTTCAATCCCGGCATAGCACACATTAAAGCCAAGCAGGATTCCAGTGCCTCAATTTGCAGAAACACAGTGACTGCACCCTCCCAACTTCCCTGGGGCTGTGCAGCACCCCAGAGGGGGTGTTGGGCTGGTCATGGCTCATATCATGAACGTACTGACAGAAGTGTAATAAAAACAACCACAAAAAATGTATTTTTTGCAATGGACAGGGAGACATAAAATATAAAGTTAAATTCTCCCAATAATGTATGATGAGACTATATTACTATCAGCTTCTGGGGCAGTATTTAAACATGCTGCATAGAAGTTCACCACTGAATTACTAAGTATGGTGTGCAGAAGCACACAGGAAAAACAAAAAACATGTAGCATGAATGTGACTCCTTTGGGTTGCAGTATGGTCATTATTTAGGAAAGATATTGTCCCTTTTTGAATTTCTTTATTGCATGCCTCTGAACTGCATTAACAGAATTCTTCAGAACTGAATCTGTCCAGCTGGGGTTACTAGAAGAAACTTTTGTTTCATCTTCCTTGGCTTTCCAAGTACAGCACTGTAAAAACTTTTGATACTACAAAGAAAACACTGACTCATCCAGTAGGTAAAAGACTTACACCAGGAACTTCACCATTAAACTGTCTAGTGAACACAGGCATTCCATCACATAGTCCAGAGTGCTGCCCATAAAATGGAATCTCACCATTTCTATTTCTCTAGGTAAGATTAAATACATTTACATTAAAACTGCAAGCTATTTTTGTATAAACCTGATATTACTAATTTGTTAACTATGACAATTTCACACAGAAACCCTTTTGTTGGAAACTGAATTTCTCATGTAATAATTAGCTGTGGAATATTACCCCAAACAGGTGTCTGTAGCCTGTCAAAGTCAGAACAGGTGATTTAGAATTAGCGTATTAAAAGAACTGTGAATTAGCAAAGCAAAAACGTGTTAATTTCTTGTTCCATCTGTTAATATGAATTCACTGCCAAATATTTTACTTTGTAGAACTCTGCTGGGATTGGCAAGAACATACACTATAAAAAAAAAAGTTTAAAGGCCTGAATGTTTAAAAATCATGACATACGTTACTGCAAAAATAACTTTTACATTTGAACAAGATTTTTTTCTTTTGTATCTTTTAGAACTTCATAGTGCAGAGTGCCACACAATCGAGAAAATTGAGCTACAACCCTCTTGCAATTAAATTACAGAACTTTAAAACCAAAATCTGAATATGTTACAAGAAAATGCTTTCAAATGGCTTGATTAAAAATGAAGACTAGTGCCTTTACTCTACTTTTACATTAGAGGCATATCCAAATGCTTTTACATTCAGGATGTGGGCATGTAAATGCTCAGTTCCTATGTCAGTCTGAAGACAGTCTATAAAACCTGTGGACCATCTGAACTATAACATGTACTTGGAGCAAGGATATGTCATGGGTCTCTTTTGTAAGTGGTGGCACAGACTACAATCTATCCATCTTACTCATAGGCCTGAATATTTATGAGGCTATCCACAGAAATATGTATGACAGATTTATTTTTGGAAATAGTCCCCCCACACACACACTTTCCTGTTCTTTCTTCTTTAGCTAGAAGTAAACATTTCCCCAGTTAACACACAAAGTGTTTGAAACAGAACAGGATATAATCTTTACCATAGAAACGATTGTGAGATAACTGAGAAATTACTGGTTTTTTTTAAAATGGCAACTATCATATTTCTCAGGCATCCTAGTACCTAATTTTTAAAATCTAAATTTTGGGAGTAGATTACCCACCAGAATCCCTTTTTAACTTTGTAGTACAGTATCATCAACTATTAATGAATGTCAGATGTAAAAGTCTGACCCCTAGTGTATGTAGCTCATGGCTGCAATGCATTGCCCACATAAAAGGTCCCCTTCTCCAATGGTCTTGTGCTTTGAATTGCTTTCCCTGCACAAGTGGCGGAACAAGTATAGGAACCATAACTCTACACTGTTCCACATAAGCTCTGCTTCTTACCAGTCACCTGGCTATTTGTATATGTTCTCCTGTTAACAAATTCCTGAGCTGGCTGCCTGCTCCTCATACTCCAACTCCAGAGTCAGCTTTATAGGCATCTCTTCCTCTGCCATCTGGTGTAGTCTCCCTAACCATGTGAGAGACAAGGTAGGTGAGGTAATATCTTTTATTGGAACTTTGGTTGGTGGAAGGGATAGGCTTTCAATCTCTTCCTCAACACTGTGAAGCTCAAAAGCTTGTCCCTTCCACCAACAGAAGTTGGTCCAATACAGTGGTTCCCAAACTTGTTCCGCCGCTTATGCAGGGAAAGCCCTTGGCGGGCAAGTCTGGTTTGTTGAGACAGCAGAGTGAAGTTTTGGAATGGTATAGAAACTGCTCAGGTTTCAGTTGTCAACCCACTGATGTATTTCCTACCAATTATAATGTGTTCAGAATCTAATCCCTACAGCCTTTGAGTCTCTTTTGCATAGGTGTTTAGATAGATTAATATCTAGATAAGGTACGTACTAACCAGCACTCCTAAGCTCGGCCTCCTGACAGTTGCAATAGCTTTTACATTAGAATCCTTATAGGATTCAGTGATTCAGCACTGTTCGACCAATTTTAAGTCCACCCCCTCATCACTCTACCCTGGTGCAACTAATAAGCTCTTCTGGAGAGAGGAAATGGAAAAGTGACTAAGTGCAGTGAAACAGGTGGACACACACATTCCCTCAACCTCATAATACTATAGAGAACTCATGCTGCTATTTCCAAGCAGCAGGTCTGGGTTATGACTGAAGGAGTCTTGTGACTTTAGCAGATTTCACAGATTTTATTTTCTGTCACATTAAAAAACAAAGCAAAAAAGCCCCATAGAAGCCCATATTGCTGTTTGGCTTTAGCAGAGCTAAACCACCCATACCCCATTACTATAAGCACTTTAAATAAAGCTTAAAGATATGCAGCATATTCTTAACTGCAAAGGATATGATACGTAGTTTCTTCACCTTATTTTTGTGCCACATCTAAGAGATTAATACTTATATGAATCATCTATAATGACTAGCATAATTGGGGGAAGTAAATGAGATTTTCCTGCATTATTTATATTGTGAACTCACAAGAATATGAATAGTGGGTTATGTAAATTCATATTGTGTTTACAGTAGCAAAGTGCAGAAAAAGGAAGGCAAGGATTAAATTGATATCTTCGGAGTTGACTCCTTTGTAGACTATTGTTTATTACTTTTCTGATGAGTGATATGAGGTGCAACCTATGAACTACATACGGGAAACTTTTACTGTTTTCCACATTTGAATGGAAAAATAATTATGTTGCTCACATCTCTTACATACTTAAAATTAATGCATCAGATTCTTTCTCAGGGTGTGGGCCTGGATGTCTACCTTTAAGAAACGAAGGCTGCCAAACTTTTAACCTTCTAGTCATAAAGATTCTGTATTTTATGCTTGATAATTCAGCCTAAATGTCAGATTAGCCTTTAAAATAGAACACATCATAATGTTTAAGAAATACAATGTCATTATGCTGTTATCAGTGGTAAAACTTGTCTAATCTTGATATAGCATCACCTTTAACAAATGCTTGTGGGGGGAAAAAACAGTGAAAACATAAAACATTTTATGTAGTTTTAAAAATATACAATACATTAAAGTTTTAGTTGACTTATCTGAAAAGACATATTTTTGGCACGTAAATAAAAAAAGGCAAGAGAAGAACTTGTCAGAAGGAAAATAAAGTATGTAAATTAAATCAAAGGTAAGGCAGCTACACTTTTTGTATAAATAACTGTGTTAACAGATTTTTATGCATATTACAATATATTCAGATGCATTGCTTTTGCAAAAACAAATTCATTGCTTCTCTCCAAAGAATGGATTAAAACAATTTATTTTATAAAATTTGGATAGATAGGATAAGAAATGTAATAGCCATCTATGGAAAATAAATATAAAAATTATTCAAGCTCCATCTACTTTATATTAGTAATGAGATGCACTTCATTCAAATTCCTTTCAATTGAAACAGTGCTGAGAAAGCAAGAACATGATTCTGTAGAAAATGATTTCTAATCTTCATGATAACATACCAATATAATACAATTATTTACAATTGACTAACAGTTAATTCCAATAGTATAACATCTTTCTTGCAAAAATGTCAGCTTTTATTGATGAAACAAACTAAGAATAAAACATTTTTACTTGTAGACTAACTATGCTGTTTTTCATTCTGTTAACCAAAACAACATAGCAATACTGTAAACAAAAAAACAACATCAAACTGGCTGTGTTTGCATGATTTTATCAAGAATCATAAGCAATAAAGTGCGCACGGGATTTGTTTGAAGCATTAAAAATGGTTTGACAGAAAAAATACTGTTTTTTCTAAAAGATAGGTAGTGAAAATGAATCTGTCCTGAAGCCATCGCTAGCTATGTCAATAGACAGTAATGATGCCGGAGACCAATTATATCATTGTAAAGGCAAACATGATGAAGCTGAAGCTTTAAAACTTTATACACCTGATTTCCAATACACCATCGTTTTTGGTAAATTTGGAAGAATGACATATTAACAAATAGCTAACATTTAATTTTCCTTATGTGTAAACACTGTAAATATGTAGGGCCATTTTTACTGGAGTTGGCCCATTATTTTATTGATAGCAATTCCCTCCCTGAGAAGTCATGATTGCACATTTCACCTATGATATATTCTTAATATTTGTATAAAGAAAAGAGATAATGTTTAATTACTTCTTTGCCACACAATCTTGTGCTAATTCTCAAAGCCTGACATTTATAAATACGTTTAAATTGATTAAACATAACAAATGCTACTTACAACTAAACAAATATTTGAACCTCTTTCACATCGCATTCTATTTTGGATCCTCATGGGTTCAATGCCCAAAAATAATATCTCTGCACACTCTTAGAGTCATCATTCGATATTTGGCACTTGCTTCTCTCTTGTTTTGCACTATGTGTAATCATTTGCACCACTGCAAAGTGGGGTTAAACTGCTACAAAATCAGAATAATAGTAATTTACACCCATATTACACTGCTGCAAGTGACTACGAGTTATGAGGCAATGGAAAATCAGGTCCTTGCTCTTTGTAAGGTTAATGGTGTAACTAGACGACTGTAGCGCAATATTCCTATATTATTTTTAGTGTTTTTAGCTGTATCTCGACATGCAGCTGTTTGAGGACGAAGAATTAATTTAACTCTTTTCTTATGGCAAAGCAAGGAAAGATTACAGCAGTGTGCTAAGACACAAAAAACACAAGGTGCTGAAGTTCACAACAAAAGCAGCTGCTTCGTCCAATCCATTTGGGGTTACCACACTGAAGGCCTATAACTAATATTAAAGTGCATGAACAAGAATGCCCTTATAAACAGAATATAGAAATCCTGCCTTATCTCTTCTCATGGGCTGGCCCAACAAACTTGAACACTGAGACAATAAAAGGAAACAGGTGGTTGAAAAAATATCTTATATCCCCCAAAACAGCTGCCCTAGAAGAAATTCAACCTAGGTATCCCCAACAAACTGCCTTTTCATCAAAGAATATTTATATGAGATGCACCATGTACCTATTTAGAACATATATTGTACTGTACATTATAGCACCAACTGGTTCTGTTTGATTGGCATAATCTTGGCACTTAGTAATATTTGTATTTTTTAAAACTGTACTTAATTTGTTTACAACAGTTGCTCCGTTCCATTTGTACAGAAGAGCCGTTGTTCCCAAAGGCTCAAGGATATTACTGTATGTCTCACATTACTGTTTTTCTCCTAGGAGCACAGCGACCATTAAAATGCCAAAAGAAACAGCAGTAATGAATGGATTGACCTCCCAAGTTTCAACAATCTGAACTATCTGAAGTTCAGGTCTCAGAAATGTTGTAGCAGGTTAGAGTCTGTGAGAAAGGATATGTGCAGGTGATGAATGACAGGTTATGCCACTTGGACAATGGAAAAAAATGTTTTACAATATAACTATTTCTTATCATTTTACTACACCATTATAATGTTTTGATTCCCTGAGGGCAAACTCAGAACCTATTTACAGTAGCAACTGAATCCAACTCTTTTGTAACAGCTGAAATCTTTGTTGGGCACAAAAAAACAATTATTCGTCCTAAATGCCATAAAAAAATCCATACGTGTGTGGCTTCCCTCAAGAAGTTACTTGCAACTGTACAGCAAAACAATATGGATTGCAAAACAATCACTCTCCGACAACTCGTCCTATTGCTTTCAACATTAGACTCCCGCTCTTTCCAATCATATGGTATTGGACTGAAACACAAAAATATTAGTTACAATATCCCTTTATAAAGTATGATGAATTAAACTTTCTATAGAGTTAAGGACGGATCCTGTGATGTGCTGAGACCCTCACATTTTAAACTGTGAATGACATACTCTGGTGCTCTAATATATATATATTCGTTGTATTTTCATGTTTTCTTTTCATTTATTTAGACATATAAATCTATATATAAGTGTAAGGAAAACATATATTATGACAATTTGAACTAATTATTGCATACTTCAGTCCAATATTCTTGGCAACTGACTGTGATACGTAATGCTGGGAAATCAGTATTTAAAATGGAAATGCTAATCCAACTAAGTATTGCTATAACATGGGTGGGGTGGGAAGGGGTGTTTTAAGGTCAACGATGGCAGTTGGGGGCATTCAGCGCCTCCAGGGGGAACTCAGAATACTGGACGCATAGTCATTAGTGTCAATTTATATGTCACCAATATGATCTCCTCCCATGCTTCTGTGCCCTGTCATGGCTGCTGTGACTGACTGAAATACTTCTAGCATCTGTCATCTGAGGAAGAGGGGGATGCCAGGACTGTCTGAATGGAGGACTTTGACTCTGGAATTCTCTCCCTTCTTGCAAGCTACCAAGTGGCAGTCTTTAGGAGTTGGTGACACACCTGTCTGATTTAACTTTGTATCCTGCTGGGAAGTTATTATTAGCAGAGCTGGGAGGCTAGAAATCTGTTTGGATTTGTTGGACAAATTATTTGGGCATATGCTTCAGCTTTTGTTTTTCTATCACGTTGCCTGATAATGAATAATGGGTCAATACACAGAATTCTATAACTATATATGTAGGAAAATCTATGTATTTGAATAGCAAAATATTAAACTTTTTAAAAATAACTACAGATCATGGAGAGTAGCTATTAGCTGCAGCGGTTTCCTTAATGACACTAATTCCTTTGAATGGGGTTTAATGGCGCTGTCACAATAATCTCACAGTGACACCAGTGGAAGTTCATAAGACAATGTAACAATGTTAAGATTAAATAAATTGATGTCACTGTGGTGCATTTAGAATCATATTCTATAGTTTTTATATTTGGGAATCTCAATTATATAGAATTTATTAGTCTGATATATTAACCTCATTTTTATAGCTTCCTCAAAAGCTTCCATATTTAATGATATAATTCTGCACAGCAACACAAGCTATTGACTCTGCTTCCATGCATTTATGAGTCTTCTCTTTTCTATAGAAGATATGGTGTCAGCTTACAATGTCAAAGTGATTTTGGGCTGTGACCGAGTGCTGGGAGCTAGCAAGTGAGCCAGCATTCTGGTCTTTTAAGCATCAATCAGCTCCCCCAGAGAAGAATGACTGGGGATATGCAAGCTAATGAGCCGATCAGGCTGGGCGGGCTGATGAACTGATTAGCCCATCAGCTGAAGGCTATAAGAAAGAGACAGGAAGCAAGTGGAGGAGACAGGACTTGGCCAGTTGAGAGTTCTCAAAGAAGGGAGACCTCCGTTCCTCTCTGGCCTTGTGGGAAAGGGCTAAAGGTGGAGAAGCACTGTAAGTAATTTGCTGCGTGGAACTGTGTTGGTGATGGGAATGTAAATAAATCACATGAACATGCTACTTACTGGACAGATTCTGAAAGGTTCCTGAGGCACTTGAGGAAAGGGATGGAGCATGACCCATTACACATGGGGCCTTGTCTGAGATCTGACTCCCCCAGCTACAGTGATAGAGAAACTAGACAAATTAAACCACTGTGAGGATTCGTCCTCCGGGTGATGGAGCAGCAGAAGAAGCTACAAAAAGATTATGCAGTCCTTCCAACAGTCACACCAACTGGAAAGCCAATTCCTGCTGGCATGCCAGGTGGAACAGCAGAAGAGCCTGCAGGAATTTACCAGGGAGCAAGCGTGAGTGGGCAGCAGTTCCTTCAGAAACTGGTGAGTCCCCATACAGGGAACAACAATTGGACACAGGGGGTTGGCCTGTGTAAAATGGGGCCTGCAGATGACCCTGATGCTTTTCTATTTACATCTGAAAGGGTAGTGGTTGGAACTGGCTGGGACAGTGGAATGTGGACCCTCCAGTTAGCACCCTATTTAGTGGGGGTGACTTAAGCAGCCTATATGACTCTGAGTGACAAACAGGCCCGTGACTATGATATTGTGAAGGCAGGCATATCAGAATGTGCCTGTCCACTGGCAAGTACCAGCAGCAGTTTTGGGCTGCTAGATGGGCTGGAGATGTATGGCGAAGGGCATTTGCCTGAAGATTAACAAGTAGCACTACCGACTAGTTAAAGCCGGATACACAGAGTGGTGGAAATTATGGACTCCATAATTCTGGAGCAATTTCTACAAGGCCTCCCTGAGAACACCCATGTATGAATTAGGAGGCATCAACCCACACAATGGGAGGTGGTGGTCATACTCTCAGAGGAGTTTGAGGAAGCTAATTTCCCCCAAAATGGAGTGCATCTATTTAACAGTTCAGAGCTGGGAAAGAAGATTAGAGAATTGGCAGGGATAAAGCCTTCAGAGAAGAAAAGGGATGTGTCCAGAGGAACTCCTTTGAGGAGTCAGGAAATTACCTGCTACTAACATGGGAGACTGGGACATAAGAACTGACTGTCCCTATATGAACTGTTGGCTGGCTGAATTTTGCAGTTGGGCTGACAACTTGGGGTTGTGGTGGAGAAAAATGCCAACTACTACTTTAAAAGTGCATTAGAAACTGGGTTATGGGTGGTTTGTCTAGTGGTTAAAGCAAGAGTTTGGCCTACCAATTAGAGCTGAGTCCAGGGTGGGCAGAGTTCAGGAATGAGGCAAGGGTCAGTACTGAAAGGACAGAAGCTGAATGCCAGAGCCAGAGGGTAACCAAAGTCATAAGCCAGAGGCAGAGCTGAGGATCAGTAACAGAAAATCCGGGCCTGAAACAGAGCTGAAGCAGGGACTAGAGCAAGCACAGCTGCAGACATGGTACACACTGAGAAGCTAGCAGCCCTTCCTGACCAATCTGGTGGTGCAGTCCATCAGGTAGCCTGGTGCAGACCAGCTGTGCTTATTGGGTTGCCAGGAGACTGATGCTGTTGCAGGCCCCAATCCCTGACAAAGCAGGGAAGAGATGGGAGAAAGAGTGTTCACTGGCTAGTAAAGAAGTAAAGCCACACTGTCTCCTGCCAGAGGAGTGTATCTATGGGTAAGAAAACTCTGCCCAATGGCCAAGATACTCTTAGAGGTCCAAGGAAAGTTTGGGTGGAAATGGGCTAGGGTTATGGCAGGGGCGGCTCCAGCTTTTTTGCCGCCTCAAGTGGTGAAGCGAAAAAAAAAAAAAAAAGAAAGCCGTGATCGGCAGCACTTCGGCAGCAGCTCTACTGCACCACTTCATTCTTCTGAGAGGACTGAGGGACCCGCCGCCGAATTGCCGCTGAAGACCCGGACGTGCCGCCCCTTTCCATTGGCCGCCGCAACCACCTACTTCCTTCGCTGGTGCCTGGAGCCAGCTCTGGGTTATGGATAGGTTGCCCCATCCAGTGGTGTTAGGGATAGACTGGAGAACCTTCTTATATGGGAAGAAAGCTGGCATCCGGGGTCCAGAGCAGATAAGAATTGAGCCACTGAGGAAGCTAGAGAAAGGGTTCAAAGTAGGAGAGCCAGAGAAGAAAAGGTTTCTTACTGCAACTGTGGTTCTTTGAGATCTGATGCAGCCATGTATTCCACTTAAGTGTCTGTGTGTGCAGTGCACCAGAGCTGGAGAATTTTGCCTAGCAGTATCCATAGGAGGCAGTGAATGCACCGCAGGCTCATAGCCCCTCCCCTGGCTATATGAGGCAGCACCTCCTCATCCTCCCACGATTTGCACTGAACATCCAGTGACAAGACTCTGATCAGTGGCAGCTCTAGCTTTTTTGCTGCCCCAAGCATGGCAGGCAGGCTGCCTTCGGCGGCATGCCTGTGGGAGATCCGCTGGTCCCGCGGCTTCGGCGTACCTGCCGCCGAATTGCCGCCGAATCCACGGGACTGGTGGACCTCCCGCAGGCAAGCCGCTGAAGGCAGCCTGACTGCCGCCCTCGCAGGGACTGGCAGGGTGCCCCCCCCGCGGCTTGCCGCCCCAGGCACCCGCTTGGAGCGCGGGTGACTGGAGCCACTGCTGACTCTGATACAGAGGGGACAGAGAGTGGGTTGTGGAATACATGTTTGCATCACATCGCAAAGAACCACAGTTACAGTAACTGTTTCTTCTTCTTCAAGTAGATTTTGCTACCATGGCATTGGAAAAAAGTATCACAAATGGATTGCTTATTGGGAGTGTATTCCCCCTTGCCTGTTCACATAAGACATTGTGGTGGTATAGTCAGCAATTATGTAAACCACTGAACCCCAGTGCATTCCAGAAAGGCCCGAAGCTTCAGCACATTGATATGGAGTGAGGGTTCCTGCCCCAATCACAGCCCCTGAAGTTTCAGTGGCCCCAAATGCCCATCCGGGAGGCATTGGTGACAAAAGACCTGGTTGGTGAGGGATGGGTGACGGGAATACTCTGACATACATTCTCGTTGAAGGAGAGGGACCAATCTGCCCAAGGGGCAAAGAGACTAGTTTCTTTGGGGTGCATGTGTCAACTGGCTGAACCTCGGATCCAAATGCCTCCTTCTCTGGGACCTATGCCCCTTTTTCAGTAGTCCCACTGTCTCAGGGGAAGGAAAGGCTGCCAAAGGTGTGTTGCAGGTGGTATTGTTGCTGCTGCTGTTATTGACCACCACAATGACAGCTTTGCAGTAATGGGGTATACACCCCCAAGGAATGCAGGATAGCTCTAGAATCCTTGAAGGAGTGCAGAGTCTCATCCGTTTCATCTGAAAAGAGCACCCAGCCACTGAAGGGAAAATCCTCTATAACATGCTACACATTGGGAGCATGCCTAAATTCTGCTGTCAGGACACTCTTCTCATGGGCACTGCTGAGGCCATCACTCTGGCTGAAGTGTCCGCAACATCCAGCATGGACTGTAACAATGTCCTAGCCACCAAGCAGCCTTCGTGATGAATGCTCGAAATTCCACCCTGGAAGCTTCAGGCAGCTGGCTTACAAATTTAGACATAGCTGTCCAATTCACAAAGTCATATTTGGACAACAATGCCTGCTAGCTCACAATCTGCATTTTCAGGTAAGAGGAGATGTAGATATTTCTACTCATCGAGTCCATCCTCTTAGAATCCTTATCTTTAGGAGTGAACTTAAATTTGCTCTGCCAAGCTCTGTCATTCCATGAAGTTATGACCTGGGAATTAGGGGTCACTGACACGCATTGTGATCTTGCCTTTGACCGAGATCAAGAGTGTGTCCTTGGTGACCAAGGAGCATCTCATGGATTCCAGGAGGCCACTGGGCATACTGGGGATGTGTAAGCTAATTAGCTGAACAGATTGTGAGGGCTCATGAACCAATTAGCCCATCAGCTAAGCGGCATAAGAAAGAGACAGGAGATCGGGTTGGCTGAGCCCAGTGTGCTGAAAGACTGAAAGAAAGGGAGACCTCTGTTCCTCTCTGGCCCTGTGGAAAAGGGCTAACCAATTTGGGCTGTTCATTTTGTACACACAAATGAGTATACAGGGGAACAGGTGGATAAGCACATCTTCTAGCCTGCTGAAATCTAGCCCACAATGTCCAGTTAATATAATAAAACAAACTGTATGCCAGGTATATTCTGATAAGATAAAGACAAAAACAAAAACTCCTTGGAATACTGAACTAAAAGTTTCTACCGCTGTTATAAAAATCTGGCCCTGTTTTAATTTTATTTCACCTACCAGTGACAAGCACTACTCAACCACTGGACATTACCTCTATCTGGGAAAATATTAATTTTATCATTAGGATCAAAGTATGTGGGTGAGTACTGCCATGTATTCGTGTGTGTTTAAAAAAAAAAAAAAACATGACATGTAAGCAGTGTTTGAGATATGTTTTTTGTCCCTGGAACCCACAGGTGTCTGCTGCCCCAAAAAGGCAGAGGGTGCCTTACAGCACTGATGGTCACAGAGACATTCCTTATTAATTTCACACTATGCTTGGCAGAAACAGAAATCTGACAAGCATCAGCACAGTGATTGGCAGCACCATGACGGACAATGCAAGTCAAAGCAATTGGCAGCACAGCTATGCGCCCTCCCAGAGTTCAGAATTTACTTATAAGCAATGTGAAGTTCTATTCCCTTTAATTACCTGCCAGCATAAGTCATCAAAGGACACCTGAGAGATTGTAAGTCTCTGCCCGTGAGTTGTATGTCACCCTTTTATTAGTGCGGATAACACTTTTGGAATAAGCCTACAAAAGTCTAACTGCTTAGAGAAAGATGTAGTCTTGTTGTCTGAGAACAGCACTGGGGGCAGGAACTTTTGAGAAATAAAACCAGCTCTAACACTTCCTTTATTTGGGGCTGTGGACAAATGATTTAGAGAGCAAATTTTCAAAAGCGGTTCTAATTTTTGGTGCCTAAATTAGTGGATGCCAAGTTTAGGGCTTTATTTTCAGAGGTGTTGTGCAGCCATAACTCCCACTGACTTCACCTGGAGATGCAAGTAATGAGAACCTCCGAAAAAATTAGGTCTTTGGTGTCTAAAGCTGGGCACCCCAAAATCGAGACACACAAATTTTGAGACTAGTTGTGAAAATTTGGGCCTTAATGTCAGTTTCTGTTTCTCCAAGTGTAAAAGAAGATAGAAATCTTTCTACCTCAGATGGCTGCTGCGAGGATTAATCAGTTAATGTTTATAATTGCACTTTGAGATGAAAAGCATTATATTAGTGTATGACTGTTTTTAATTAGTTCATTTGGCAGGGGCGCTCTCTGTTGAGCCCTACCTCAACATATCCTTATTTCACCAATTTCCTTCTCTTCTCCTCACCGAGCTAGTTCCTTTGCCTTTACAGTTAATCCTTCTCCTGCTCCCTGATTCTCCTTACTTGATTCTCAGCTGTGCTCCCTTCCTCTCTCTTAGTCACATACTCAGCTCTCTCTAAGCTCATGGGTTTTGCCTGATGACTCCCCTAACACGTCTCCCTTAGGAAATGCCCAGAGGGTTCAAAAAAACAGCTCTGCTCAGACCTTGGGACAAATGTTTCAATACAGAAGCAGAGAGGGGAGCTTTGGGGGTGAATGAAAAGGAGAGGAGTACTTATCTGAACCAGTCCCAACCTTCAGAAGAAAGGTCATACTGGTTTTTCATCTGATTGATACTGATTTATCCCTAACGATTGACACTTCTTTCTCGGCTGCATTTAAATATACACCATAGCCATTAACACTGACAACATATTTTGTTTAGGATTTTTGTATCATGCCTATCACCTGGTATCTGAGGGTGTTTTAATATAGGGCTGTTGTAGGGAACTGGAGGAGGCACGCATTTTGGTCACTGGAAGACAGGGCCAAATTGGGTTGTTTACCAGGACTGACTAGCTATGCTGGAAACACTGCTTGCTATCCCAGCCTGCCATCTCAACATGCTCAGTTGTTAGGTTACCTAGAGACCAGCAATCTTGAGATGAATGTCATCTAATCCTATTACTCAAACCCCCTGAAGCATCCTGTCCTCATGCTGTTTTGTTACTGAGTTAGACCCTTATTTGACATGATAGTAGGTCTGAATAAGCCATGTATCCCATTGGCAAATTTTTCTTTCCTTTCACCCCTTCTTATATTTTGTTTCCTTGCTTTTTCACACAGCATTGCATACAAAAGAACAAAATCTAGCAAAAAAAAAAAAAAAAAAAACCTCTACATTGATATGGCCTCTTTTTAGGTGGCTTAAGGCAAACATTTTCAGGAACACCCCCTAGCGCTCTAAAAACTACGCAATTTTAGAATCTGTATGTGTTGCAACACCTAGGCTCAACTGGGTGGATAAAGAGTGGCTTTAGCCTTAAATCTGAACATTGCGCAGCTTATAAACTCTGCTTCAGACCCAGGCTTTATGCCCCCTAAACTGCTGTAGTGCATGCTGCATTCCACAAAGATTTAAAATTCATCAGACAGACAAAGTGTACATTTAATACTCACATAAGGGAATACAGAATGCCTTTCAATACATCAAACTCCTAAACCTTTTACATCTTTCATTTTTAAGCTACATGGATTTTGATTTGTACAATTTTAAAAATATTCTGAAGCCTAGTCAATCTAACACTAAAAAGCACTGTTGCACAGTAAGAAATCAAGAAATACAATTCAGCAAACCTGGTATAGTTGGTCCCCAGGGAAGTTTTTTTCCAATTCTGTTTGTCATAGCCCAGATCCATCATGTCATGCTAGCCTAACTTACTACTACTTTTTTTTTTTTTGCACACTCCAACTATTTTCTGTTAAACTAGTGCTGTCACAAGAAAACATATAAAAATGCTCTTTTGCAAACATACAGTTTGGTCTCTACTGAACTCTCCAGAGCCATGGATTTCTCTCACTGTCTTTATCAGGGGTGAATGTTGACAGATCACTGAACCTTACTGTCAGCGGTGACAGGCTTAAAGCTGTTTTGTGCAAGGTGGATAAAAAACAAAAAAAGGTTTCTGTGCCTTGCATCTAGAAGGTCCCTGATTCAAGAACAAAGGCTTATGTTCAAAGATGATTAGCTTAAAGGCATTTCAGAGAGTTCTGATTGTAGCAATAGTTGGGTGTCTTGCTAGTGGGTGAAATATGTATTCCCAGGAGAACAAAGGCAGCAGCAATTCTTTTCTGCTGAGATGGCAACTTTAATAATTCCATGTATTTATCAGTATTGTATCAAGACCTTAGGGATTTTGCCTTTCAGGTGAAGTCGAAGGTAGCTGGAATGGATATAGTCCTGAACAATCGTACTAAGACATACATAGAAAATTGTCCCATAATGTCCAGAGGGAGAAATAGAAGAAAGGATCCCTTTGGGTCCAAATATAGATAACATAGATAAATGTCTCCAAGGTTTAGAAAAAGAAAGGTGAGGGCTTTACATGGGCATAACCCTGAGTCCCGGCATCTTTTTCCAAACTGCGAAAGAAACTCTTAATCATGTAAATCACCCAGTGTTGTTTGTACCACATGAAGTTAAATCTGAAAAAATAAGAACTTGGATTAATCATTTAAAAATATAAATATGCTTTATTGGCTGCTGTCATGGATTTATTATACATACCCATGAGTGTAGCTATCATGGTTGGCTCAGAAAGAAACAGGGAGTGTTACAGAGATTGGTAGTAGTACAAAGCCAGGGCTTGGCTGAGCACACACGCTGCACCTGAACTAAACTCAGACAGTGCACAGGAGGGCACAATGCAGTCAGTGTAAGTGCACAGTACTTTACCATATTCCAAGGCATCAGGACAGATTTCATTGTTCCACGCTGATAATCACCAATGTGAAGTAATGAGTAATTTGGTGTGGAGTAGATATAGCTCTTCATGTGCCAGCAGAGGGGACTTTCAGGAGGAAATGTCTTCTAATTAATGATAGTACAGAGCCTTATGAAGTGTGAAGGAATGTGTAGCGTAAGCATGATTCCAAAGGGTCTAGTAGCATAGCAGTAGGAAGCAATAAAATAATTTTAAAGCTAACATGCTAGACAGACACAGTACTAGGGAGCTGGAAGAAATCTAAGGTCAGGTTTAAATTATTTGGACTCCCTAGAATGATAGGTTAAAATTCTTAGAGGGTCATGACAGGCCTTTGTCTTTCAACGGTCAATACATTGAAAACCACACATTTTGGGAGGAAATTGCATTTCACTGTATTTACTTAATAAAAATGATGAGCTGTTGGTATTGTCTCATTAATAAAAACTTCATGACACTTTAGGGTTTGCCATGATGTCACTTGTCATGATTCCCTTTCCCCCAACACTGCTGTGAATGTACAATTTACTGGTTGGTTGCTGCCCTGAATACCAGGAATGACTGCAAAGTATACTTGGATGAAAGGTAGTACATGTTAGTACCTATCTTTTAAACCTAAACATAAGAAGAATGTTAATACGTGTTGTTTAAACTATAGAGATGTGTTAATTCTTCTGAAATTATGGTCATGGAGAATGGTTAAAATGTCAGAAACAAACTTTCATACAGTAGAAAACTGTATGCAGATCAGTTTACAAATATATAATTTTGCATTTGACATGTTTTTTCTCATGATGCACCAAATTCTGGAATGATGGAGACTGGCCATCAGTAGAAAAGTAACATTGTGCCCCCAGATTCTGGCAGCAGCTGCATGCTTAGTCAATACTGTCCCTGGGACAAGTTATTCCTGCCAGAAGCACAAATGTGCTGTGTGATGGGAGAGGCTGTCCATGGGCCATTGCTTAGTGCACTGGGCATACATGCAAATCCAGGTGGACCACTATCCCAGATCCCTAGGACCTACCCCAGAATGCGCTCCATGTTCCTTTTGTGGAAGGCTTGTTGATGTTTTGGCCTCTCCCCATGTTTTTTTTTTTTTTTTTTTTTTTTTACAACATGGGGGTTCTGGCATACACTGATACACAATGTCTGCCAGACTGTGGCCACATATTTGCAAATTACTGAAGCTTTTTGTGATTAAACAAGTGTATGCTTCCTGGGGCTCGCTGCCTTTTCTGACTGGATTCTGTGTTAAAGTCACAGTGCTGTATTTGGGCCTTGGGAAAAGACTAGGATTACAGAGAAAGGATTTTAATATTTTGTTTGCAGGATCTACCAGAAGATGACAAGGCTGGAGGAAGCAATATAGTCTGCCCAGGGACAAGTGGGATGTGCTGAGCAGAAATCTTATTAAAATATCGGTATATTCAAAGAGAGCTGAGAACAACTCTAGCCAAGTACATTTCTAAGACTGTGAAGCCCTGCTACACCCTGTCCTATTACAATGGATAGTAAAAAGGACACCCCAAGCCAGCCAAAACCCTGGGTTTCAGAAGTTAATATTCATCCAGTGTTCAAAGGCACCCCAGGAAGACACTACAAGCTGGCAGCTAATTAAATGCAGCGGGAGATGTTCAGTCTAAATACCATAAAAGCCAGGTGTGTTACTGTCAGAGCAGAACAGTACCTGTAGTGTATGGTTTGTGTCCAAGACTGAGCCAAACCTCGCTCTCTCATTCTGCCTCTCTTCCTAATACAGTCTCTCTTAAAACGGCTCCATATATGGGTTTTATCTTCCGGGGGAGGAATTGCTGGTTCTTTGCCACCCTGAAATGTGAATCTTCTGCTTCTGTCTAAAGACCTTATTTTAAAATTATTTCCCAGAAAGTCTTTTCAAATGAAATGTGTGAACAAGGCATCTTTTTGTAATGGCTATTTATCTTTGGTGTTTAAGTAGGAATGACTGGATACATATAGAAAAGAATATAAGGATTGCCAAGATATTTAGTCATTATTTAGATTAGCAAAAAACTTATCAGACTCCTGACTAATTCACATCTTTAGGGATCCTACTTTTATTCTATTTTTCTCCCCTCTTCGTCTAAAATATTTTTGCTCTGAAAATATTGCTAACACTTTTGATTTACCTGAGCCATTGACTTACACTGCAAAATTTTGCATACCATATCTTTGGGGTAAGAACTATTTTAAATGCCTGAAGATAAGTTTTTCATATGAAAAAAAGCATTTGAAATAATCTAAAAAAAAAATACTAAATTACTCTAGATTACATTAATTTTAGATTAAGGGAAAGCAACAAAACAAGAAAGAACAAGGTAAGGTCCCCATAATAAATTACAGTGTGTTTCCTGTCTACATCTGTGCTGAACACAAAATGGGATCTCCATTCAGCAGACAGTAGACTCTTACACTTCAGAACACTATCCAGCTATACACACCACCCAAAATAATTACACAATGGTGAGAGAAATGTATTTATGAGGTCCTATCCCTGCAGCAGCTCTGCAGGTCCCAGCACAGAACAGGTGCAAAACACCTCTGTAGCTACCCCTTCCACATTAGCCTGAGGACTGGCCAGGCTGGAGCAGAGTGGCATGCACAATAATAAAGGGACTAATGTTACATGTAAAACAAGGTTGAAATTTGGCCCTATTAGAGAATTCCACTGTAAATGGTTCTCACACTTAAAAGATTCCTTAAATTCCATTAGTTATTTGTCCTTTGCAGGTGCGATATGTTTTGAACTCAAGGTGTAATATTAGCTCAATAAGTCATTTTTCCACTTAATTTCTAGAAAGAAACTAACTTTCCTTATTAGTCTGGATTATACTAACCTAACTAAATTATGTGTCCATAATACAGCTGTCAAGAGAATTCTGAAAGTCTTCCTATACAGTTTCCAATTGCGATCTATTAAAATATTGGTTTCCAGAGAAAGCAAACAGCATCATATTGTGGAATAGACCCATTCCAAAGAATTCACCATAGTGTGAAAAAACAAAGAACTAAGAATATATTCCAAGTAGCACCATAAAAACAAAAGTAATGCAGTTAGGGCCGATCCAAAGCCCATTGCATTCCATGGGAGTCTCTGCATTGACTTCAATGGGTTTTGCATCAGGTCCCTGGTCAGTTGCTTGATGCAACTACAGCCAGCAAAGCATATTCACTTTTATGCTGGTAGCTCTATTGGCTTGGCTGGGAAGTTCTGATCAGTTGTATACATTGTTAGATTACTTTTTTCCTTCCTCATTTCCTCATGTCTGAATAATGTCCTTTGCAGCTTGTAAGGACAATCAAGTATGATCAGATGATAAGTCCAATTCCTTTAAATTTCCATTATATTGTTGAGTTGAAAGTAGAAGTTCAGCTTGCACTGTTCTATGTTGAGAAGTATTATGTTGATTACATTTTTTCAAATATTATTGATGTAGATGGAGTATTCATAACCTTTATTTTTACTCTATTTCATCTGCATACATCTTGCCTCTCCGATAAACTTGTAACTTTTGACCATAACCTTGTGAAGGGTCAGGATGTCATATTCCCTTTAGTTAACATTTTAAAAAGCTAATTTGAGTGAGTAATTGTATTCCAGTTGAAAAGATTATTAAAATAACTAGTTTACATGAGTACATCCATTGTAATCATAACACATATTCCAAAAGTGTTGGAGGAATAAGACTAACATCAGAACTTTATGAAATTCAGCAGCTTGAGCTTGCAGGGCAGCATGTGAAGAGTATTCTTCAGTTTTGGGTCCTGTGGATCTGCATTCATTGAATATGCTCTGAGTTTCGGTACCAACAGACCCAAAATATCAAAGGGCAATTTAGTGAACTGTCAAGTTATAACTAGCTTCACATGGAAAACAGGCAAAACCACTGTGTTTTATATAGTTCCTGCCCAAAACCATCATCTGGCCCAGGACCTCACAACATCAGCCCAAGTTTATCTGGCATGTCATCATTTAAAACTTAGCCCAGCTTCACTGAAAAGTTGGCAAAACTCAGTGAACATTAAAGTGAACCTGAACAACTTCTAGGTTTCACCTTCTTTTGTTTCAGTGTCACAGTGCCACACAGTGACCCCAACAATCAAAAAAGAAAAATATATAGTTAACAATATAAATTAACTCCATTCCACACTCCCAATTCTTTGCTACCAGATATTTGTTACCATGTGGCTGTTAAACGTTGACTTGTTAACAATGTGTACCAAACTGGAATAAATATTGTTTTTCTTTAAATGTACAGCATGCATCAGAGCTAGGTCATATTGTTTTCAGTGGCAGGACACATTCCATGGTAACATATAAGAGATATTTAAGGGTGAGAAGCATTTTATGTATATCAGCTACTTGCTATCAGTTTGATTCTGAAATAGGTGGGGAATTAAAAACAAAATGAACTGCAATATGTCATCATATTGAAAACATATAAAGCACATTTTGCCAGCTTCTCAAATTATTTTGTGGGAGTTTTACACTTCACTACTAATGTTAAAGATCAGATATAAATAAATTCAGAGCAATGAGTACCGGCCTGTTAAAAATTAAATATTATTTCAGATAGGAACAGAAGGACTTTGTGCTGCAGAATAGTGATCTTACATTGCACATCTGGAGCACTCTGCCTAAACCCTGATGTGCTGTGCAGGTTGAGGACATCAGATGTCATTAGTCAGAAAAAAAAAAAAGTGTTACTGGGAAGAAATCGTAATGTGCGCATAAGCACACAAAATGGTCATAAATAAGGCAATGCGCCATTTGTAGATTTGTTAGTCAATTATTCTTTATTTGTAGCCCCAAGGCTTCAGAACATTCGTTCTCCTTCCCTGCACCTGGCCCTGACTACAAAATGGTCAGGGTGGAGTTCTTCAAATTCCCATTGCTTTCATTTTTGGAAGCACAGTCATTTCAGCTACCACCAAAACATTGATCCCTCTCCCAACTCCTTACTAGACAACTGCAAATTAAACACACACAGTCCCACCAGGAGGACAGGAAAGCAGAGCTGTGGGAAGTTATCATTCTATGTATTGTGAATGTTCGCATCTTCCCACACAGCTTGTTAATTAGGTCAAGGGTGAAATCACCATTTTGGTCAGTGAATACTGCCTTCTGCAACAAAACTGGCCAAATGCAGCAAAACCAGTGCTCACAAACATCAATCTGAATTCCACTTCAGCTATGCTCTTGCCCATTTTTATTCACTATGCACAAATGGGGTGTTGTGGACATTAATGTTTGGGGAATGATCATTCTTCATTCAAATACCAATATCCACCAACAAACAAGGAATTTATGCAGGAACAAGAATACGCCTATTCTTTATTTCCTATCCACCATTCTCCTACTTAAAATGTTTTAATCCTCCAATCAGGGACTCGAAAAAAAACATCTATGATGTAGGTATCCAATCACAGGCCATGACTAATAGATAACTAATGAGAATAGTTCTCAAAAAAGGCATAGTTTGAAATTCATTGGTCTCAAATAATTGAACAATAGCAAATACATTCATAAAAATCGAAGTCTTGTCACATACAAATAACAAAGAGCAAAAAGGACCTAAGAAGTCAGATAATTTATTTGAAATGAATAGTTCGATCGGTTCTGTTCTGAAGTTTATGTTAGAATACTGCAGATTTTAAAAAGTTATATATTTACCAAAGAGCTCTTCAATGGAAAATCTGTAGGATAGTAAAATGTGCACTGATCTTTTCTGACATTTACAAAAGTCATTAATTAATATGATTAAGCAAATTAGACTGAGCCAAAGTCTGACTGATTTTAAGAGCATGCTGCAAGAGCCACCTGTTTGCTAGAGAGATTAGATCCTCTGGTGATAGGAGCTAGAGAAACAGAGAAATAAAGATAAAAGAAAGAGATTGATCTGTATATATAGATACTGTTTCTTATAACATTCATCAGCACAGCATCCAAAGTCCTCCAGATAATATGGTGGCTCACCCTACTTGTTAACTGAAAGAAAAGACCCTATCCATTAAACAAAAGGAATATCCCCTTTAGTTGTTAACATTAAATGGCCTGTGACACACATATGAATAATTCTGATTCTACCCAGCTCAGGTACTTATCATCACAGTATCTAAGCACCTCACAATCTTTAATCTTTTTTGTACTCACAACACCTCTGTAAGGTAGAGAAATCTGGAAATCCACCGCGACATGAGGCAGAAGCGGAGTCGACGGCGGCGCAGCCGCGGTCGACTCGCCGCCGTCCTCACAGCCAGGTAAGTCGACCTAAAATACGCAACTTCAGCTACGCTATTCATGTAGCTGAAGTTGCGTATCTTAGGTCGACCTCCCCCCCGTAGTGTAGACCTAGCCTAAGTGACTTGCCCAAGAAGGAAGTCTGGGTCAGAGGCAGGAACCGAACCAGGTAGGTGCCCGACTCCTCCTGGTGTTCTGAAGAATAAAGCTACTTGGTAGTGCCTCCAGTGAGTTGCTAGTTGCTATGTCACTTGAACTCACAGAGATAAGATATAGAGGGAGAAGAAATGGGGACCCAGGACACTGTCAGTAAACCCCCAAAGAATGTTGGAGAAAGACCCTCCGAAAGACACCTGTAATGAATTATTAGAAAGGTGGGAGAAGAACCAGGGAAGGACAGAATCATGGAAGCCAAGGGGGGAGGGTAAAATTTCAAGAGAAGCATAGTTGACAATGTTAAAGGCAGCTGACAGGTCAAGGGGAATGAGGATGAAGTATTGGTTCTGCGCTTTATGCCATTGTATAGGTCTTTTTTAATGGCAGAACTTTGGTTCTTTAGTATTTGATTGCGTCTTCATATAATATGACTCTTAAACGTTATGTGTTCAGTGTCTCAAGTGCTTTGCCAGAAGGCGGAGTGGTACTCTATCAATTAGATTATTGAGATTAACAACATAACACATTGGAAAGTGACACAATAACTATTTTTTTTCAAAACACAATGCTTGCAAAGAGAAAGTACGTACCTATAAAATCTGATCTCTCCGAAAAGAAGTTGTTAAATATAAAATGTAGTAAGTGGACGCTGAGGTAAAATTGTAGGCATATTACTGTATATTTCCAGAAACACTTTCAACCTTATTCTCAACCCTGTTGCTTGCAAAATACTTTTAACTGCAGATGTTAACAGAATAATATATTAAACATTCAAAAACTGCTATTTGAAAGTTCTGTCACAAACAAATCCTGAAAAACAAACAAACAGATCACACATTGTCTGTGCTATTTATGAACCAGTGGATCCAATGGTTCACTTAGTTTTCAACCTGCTTTGGAATAATTTGGCACATCTCTAATTTTAACAAGCTTCAGTGGGATTAGATATAATGCAAACTTTGTTTACATCAATTAACATTCAAAGAAGTACAAATAAATTTGTTAACTGCATTTATCAACAAAAAATAGCAAAATGAGAATTAGTCCAAACTAAGGTAGTACATAACTAACTCAAATTGCTACAGTTATTGTCTTTTAGAAACCCCCCAAACTTCATTTTAAATAGGTAGATGTGTATTTTTAAGTGTGCAGTAAGTATTTAAATTCACATTTGCAGTATCTCTATATTATCAGCTCCAAACCAAGTGCTGCTATACACAACAGTGCTGGTACACACTCACACTGCTAAACAGAAAAACCACAATTATTATACACAAACTATATTCATCATGTCTATGTTATTAGTTCCATTTCCAAATCACTCGCCTTGACTGACAGTAATAACTTTCTACAATTGTGGTACAACTGGAGACAGAATATAGGTCACTTCAACCCCAATCTAGTGCATTAATCATAAAACCATCCTTCCTCCATAGAGAGGACCCAAACTGGATATATAACGGAGTCCTAATCCAAAATTTGAGAAAGGGAAAGGGAATAAAAATAGGTGAAATAAGTCAGAGATTGAAAAGTGAAATGAGAACCTCATATGGTCTAATGTACTTCTACAAGGAGTTCAGTTCTTTATCTGTTATATATCTTGCACTCTCTGTTACTCGACTGTGCTATCTCCACTGTCTACTATATAGGTAATACTTTAACTAATATAGGATCAATCTGTACATGTTTTGCTTTCTTAAATCACACAGAGATAACTAGATGAAAGCAAACATTTTGTTTCCTTTTTAGGTTGTGGGTTGCTATTTTACTCACTATAAGTTGGAGGGGTGGAGGGTGGGGGTTCCCCCGTCTTTCCATTTGTTAAATCAGGAATTTACTGGGCAATGTTTTTAGTTATATTTTGTGAGGCGCCAAGAGGCCCGCAGGCCTGGGCACCATCTAAATACATTTTTACTATTCTATTATTATGCCATTTTGAAGTGAAAGCAACATTATGAAATAACAAAATCATGCAGTTTGAATAGTTTGAATGTAGTATGGTTAGTGAATCCACTGGCAAGTTATCCAAGGCAGTTAATATTGTGTTTCTTGGTATTGCGATATTATGACTTCCTCCTCCTAATGTGATGGAATTAATTCATATAACTTGATAACAAGGTTATTACTATGCTAACAATGGCAAAAAGTGGCTCAAGTGGAACAGTCTGGCACATTTGAACATTTCAGATCAAAGGTCTATTGAACTGAAACAACAAATAGAATCAATTTCTTGAACTGTTTCTGTATTTCCAAACTTGGAACATTACACCACAGAATGTGGCTTAATGAAATACAGATGAGTGGTGCCATGGAACAGCCAGTCCTACTGCAACAATGAAAATTAATGTAGCACTCTCCTGGCTGGGGAAACGAACCAGTTATTGAAGACAGCTTTGCGCTTTAACACTTCGGTCTTTAAAGATAGTCAGGGCTGAGATAACTTACTTAGTCACAGCTAACTAAGGAGAATTGGGAGAAACCGAAGGAAATATGTAGTTTACTAAAAACTGAATGAGCCTTACCAATCTTACTGATTTTTCACCCTGAACTCCTTTTGTTCCTTGCACAAGTCCAGTACTCTGCTTTTATTAATTTCAATAGTGCTGCCTACAGAAGAGCAAGGAAACAATCTCTAATCCACAGGACTTGTATATAACAGGTTTGTAAAGTATACATATATGGGCACTCTTGCAGGTAACAGGAGGGACGTTAAGTGAATTAGTTTAATAATTAACAGGTAAGCCTGAAACTCGTCCCAAAGGCAAATATTTTGTAAAGTTCTGATCCACTCAGGTAAGTTTTGTATATCCAATGAGAGAGCTGCGATCTTCTCAAAAAGGGAGAGAAGAAAAGAGAGGTACTGGAAGAAAAAGTGGCATGGGAGAAATAAGAAATGGAATTAACAGGGCCAGAACATACAGAACAGATTTATTATTGTTGTTATTATTAATTATTATTATTTTATTTTTACAGGGAGGATCAAGGATTGATAGGACTGACAGGAAGGGAGCATGGATTTTGTGGAAGAATTTTGCTGACCTGGAAGGAACACGGCATATCTATATTGGGAGGGGAATAAGTAGACAGAGATTGTTAGGACAGGTATAACAATCAAAGGAAATGATGCAACTGTAGCTGATGTTGCCCAGGCCAACAATGGAGTTTGAACCCAGGACCTTCATCACTAAGGCCTGATCCATCAGAGTATCTAAGCACATGCTTAACTTTAAGCATGTAAGTAATCTTATTGAAATCAAGTGCTTAAAGTTAAGCATGTGCTTAGGTCCTTTGCTAGATCAGGGTCTAAACACATGGACCTCTAACACTTGAGCTAAAGGAATAAGTCCTCAGATGTGAAGCAGAAGTCCACAGACTAAGAAGCGTCTCGGGATCAGCGGCTAGTAGAGAATAATGGATTATGCAATATTAGTATGATATGGTTATATTATTGTTAAGCCTGTAAGCATGTTGAGTGGGAACTAAATGTTTTTAGAAATTTGGGCAGACTTGAAGTGAGCTGTGCATTTGTGCAGTTAATAAAAAGTGCTCTGCCATCTCTCCTGATAAACCTGACCCAGGAATGCTTACTAAACAATACAGGGCATGAGGGCAAGAACAGCACAGTAGGCGTATGTAAGCTTTGCATAGGCATCCACACCCTGGACCCTTAGGGTACATCTAGAATTCAATAAAAAAACCCATGGCAGCGAGTCTCAGAGCATAGGGCAACTGACTAAAATAGCCTGCGCCCTGCAACCTCAACCCTTCGAGCCCAAGTTAGCTGACCTGGCCCAGCCACAGCTGTGCCCTGGGTCTTGCACTGCAGTGTAGACGTATCCTTTGGGTTTGTCTGCATTGCACACTGAGCCTGCGTTCGGACTCAGGTTTGAGCCCAAGCTCCCCTTCTGTCCACACACAGATCAGTCTGACGTGGGTCAGCATGCACTCAGGACCTAGGACCAAGCTGGGGAGGCATCTGAGCATGCTAGGGGTATAGGACAGGTCCAAGTCCTGTCATTGTGCAGTGTGGATGCAGCTCTGCTGCAGACCTGACTCACAAGATCTGCATAGTGCAATATGATACGTTAGCATGCCTGAGACACCCAGGTCCTACAATTTGTAAGCCCATGTTCACAATACAGTGTGGACGCTCAAGCATGAGCTTGGAAACGCTGAGTCAATAAGCCCAGGTCCCACAGACCCAGGTTTACAGTGCAGTGTAGACATACTCTTAGATCTCAGCCCATCATTCATTAACATCCTACTAGGTCTTTTGACTTTACACAAGCAAACACTTTAAATGAAAATGAGAATGAGTTCCCTAGGTACATTCCTAATAAAACTTTTAAGAAACATTTAAAAGTATCATGTCTCTGCTCAGTCACCACTCCACATACAACTCCATTAATGAAATAGTTTAGAAACAGTTAAGAGACTTATTTAAAACTTGTGTTATTGGCAGCTGTTTATTCATTGACCCCACAGAACTAAGGCAGTAAATGTCTAACTTGTTTGTTGTGTTACCAATAAGTCAGCATTTTAAAGACAAAGGAGACAGAATGCAACTCCATATAACATGGCAATGCCTTAAAACACAAAAGCTAGTGTCTCCGAGCATAGAAACAGAACATTTATGTAGACAGGGCAGCACAAATAATCTATTTAACCTAATCTTTTAATTACAGGAAACATCTCCTAGCAAGACATACAAGAGCAATGAAATGACCCACAGCTAGAAATCAAGATGATATATTTGTGCATGTGAAAGTAACACTAGCAGAATTCATAAAAGAAAATCTCCTTGGGCATTATTATCTTTCCATCAGGACATGTTGTCGTCACACAGCAAACAAGAGAAAAATGTTTTTTTAAAATGTTATTAAAATACAAAAGTGTAAATACAGAGTAATGAAAATGGAGCAAGAGTAGGGACAGGCAAGATTAGAAGGAAAGATCTAGGTAGGAACAAAATCTCATTTGAATGGAAAAAGCAGCATCTTGAAAAAGCTGGAGTGAAAAGGCCCAATTCTGATACTTTGAGATAATGAATAGCATCTTACTCTGCAAGAAGCTCCATTAATTTCAGGGGTATTATTTGCTCAGTTAGATACTACTGAGCATGACAAGGAGGTCAGAATCTGGCTTTATGTCGGGAGTATGCAAATCTTCTCCCACTCCTCTTAGAGATTCTAAGGATAACTGGCAGAGACCCCTAAAGAATTCTGGCAACGCCACTTTCTGCAGTGGGAAACTAACATCTTATGGAGAATCCCTGAGACGGTACTACTCCCTCAAATCTGTGCAAGTGGAAAAGTGCTGGGGGAGCGGGGGGGGGGAGGAGGGAAGAGATCATGTGCTCAAGAGCATAGTAATAATAATAATAATAATAGTAGTAGTAGTAGTAGTTATAAAAGAGTCTCAAAATATCAAGAGATGGGAAAATTGAGCCTTAAAAAAATCTCTTACCCTCCTTTCTCTATGTTCCCCTTTCCCATCTCTGATAATTCTGACCCTCTTCTCTGATCCTTTCCCTTACTGCAACTAAGTTATTATCCTTATATTTGAAAAAACTGGCTTCCATCCCTTTGATCCACTATTATTTCATTGTTCTTTCTATGACCTGCACACAATTCTTCATGCTCTTCCCTGTTCATATCCACATTTCCTTGTTTACATTCTATTTTACCATCTTCCTCCAGGGTTTTTTTCTATAACTAATAAAGCCTAATGTCCATCCTATGTTATGGTCCAATACATGCAACTTATTAACTCTTATTCCTTAGTTTGCAACTTCATGCTAAGTACCATATTTGTTTCCAAAAACCAAGGGGAAAGGAAAATAGAACTACACAAGGTCAAAAGTACAGTCTTTTCTTTACTCCCACTCACATCCTTATATAAACCTCACTGTCATTCTTTTCCAACAGAGGACTTGTTTTTCCAAACCTGGGAATTCCCATCAGTTTAACTGTTTGACAGAATTTTCCTGCCTTTTCTCAGAAGGTGCGAATTTTTCAAATGCCAGTAACATACCACTACAGAATTTCCCATAAGTAGGCGGTAACAGCGGCTTGGATTGCTGGGACTGTTGTTCAACAGCCTTATTTCCACAAAAGCCACCTAACTTGAAAACAGAAAAATCAGAACTGAGAATTAACATCTTGTGAGTCAAGACAAAACTATAACCCGTGCACATGGGAACACTGATAAGATTATTTCTACATGCTGCAGAATTACTCGACCTCTTTCTTGGACACTAGCTGTTGTTTCTGTTAACACTACACAATATCCTGTAACTTCAGCTTGTGAATACAATCTTCGAAAATATGATCCCAAATCATTTAAAAAATGCAGAGACAAACTTCCAGCTTCACTACAGCCCCTTTCCGCCATTCCAGCTGTACACAGGCCATAAAGGGAGTAAAACGAAGAACACTCCTAGGGCAGGGGTACCTAGGCCAGTATACGTTGTCCTAGACTGCCTTTAGGGAGCATGCTTCCCCACCGGGTAGACAGACATGCACTAGCTATGCTCGAGCTGTATGCTAAAAATAGCAGTGTGTCCGCAACAGCATGGGGAGGGGCTCGGGCTAGCCGCCCAACCTTGGACCCAGGTTGTCATGCAAGCTGGGACTCGGGTGGCTAGCCTGAGACACTGCCTTTACCCCCTTGAGCAGAGCTAGCCTACATGCGCTGGAAAGCAGGCTCCCAGCTGCTATGGAGACCCTTAGCGTGAGGGCATACTAGCTAGGACCAAAGAGAGTGCGAGGAGGGGCATATCCCAAATGGGAGGGGGAGTGGCCAGAGCACTAGTAATTCTGAGCTACGAAGCAGCCCTTGATAAATGTCAGGAGGCTGCTGTATAATGGCCACACCAGTCCCAAGAACAACCCAGAATCTTTGATGCACAAAGGTGGCTCAATATCAACTTTGTCATGTCCCTACCCTTCTCAGGACACTCAGCACAGAACCTGGCCCATAGTCTGTGCCTCACCCAGAAAGACTGTGAAACATTTTTCTGAATAAAGTATATATTTTTCTACATATTCATTTACACTAAAAACTCTTCTCTGCCTTTAATCAACCTAGATACACTATAAGGCACTTTCTCTGGGAAGCATACGTGCTGCACAATATATAAATAGACTAGTGGGACAAATCTTCAGCTAGTGTAAATTGAAATAGCTCAACTGACTTAATGGAGTTAAGTCAAATTGCACTAGCTGAGAATATACCCCCTACTGTCTACCACACATAGCTGCACAACACACAGGAATGCAAAGGTGGACTATGCACAGAAGAGGATACCTCAATGCAAAATGAAACATAAAAGCAAGCTACAATATAAACCCATTCTTAATTGATTTAATACAGGGTAATATACAGTGCTAAATTAGACCGAGGCACACCTCTCTGGGATGTTCCAGGACACTTGCTTTATTGCTCCTCTTAGCCTACCAACCATGAACTATGGCATTGTTCTTAAACATGAAAAAATAAATGGAGGACGCAATACGATCTACTAGAGAATATCAGACGTATTTGTGCAAGTTATTCAGAGCCTTTTAATGCATTAAGAGTGGCTGAGGCATGAGTATTGTATTTGTTTATTTGAGTTGGGAGTCCTGAAGTATGAGGAGTCACCTCTGAGCCTGCCTCAGCTTGAATTACCTCTGAGCCTGAGCCTGCTTAAGCCTGACGAGTCATCCCTGAGCGAGAGAATCTAATGAGTCATCAGAGGCAATTATCTGCAGGTCTTGTGATAGGTCCCACACCATACGACCAGGGTTTGGACAATCCACAGGAGAGGACCAAGAGCTCTTAAGGGAAGCAGTCTCTCTAGTCTGTTCAGTGTCACTACCTGGCTGGGACCATTCCCATTGCCAATAATTTCAACAGACTGCCATTGCTCCTGCTCCAGCCATGCCTACCAGGACCTTCGCCGGACCTGGAAGCTGGTTTTGGCAACCAGATCCATGGTGACCACAAAAGGGGCAGATCTCCTCGCGGAGCCCCTGCTACACAACTCTCAACTTGGTGGCAAGGTGCCCCTTAATGCGCCAGAGGCTGGCCCTGGCAAGAACCACCTGAATCGGAGACCTCTTGGACTATGACTGGAAGGACTGGGTGGATCCCCTGGCACTTGGCTGGTGCATGGGGCTCTCCACCCTTCATACCAGGGCATGTACTCCAGGTGGTGAGGGCAGCCTTACTGCCTGTCTCTCGGCCTTCCTTGAGCAGGTCCTGCAGGAGGGTGCTTCCTGCCTGCCCCTCATCCCTGGCCCTCTGGACCTTCTCATCAGGCCCTGCTACATGAGCCCCCCGTCCTTTCCCCTGCATAACCTGAGATAGCTGCATGACCTGGAGCCAGTTCATTTCTGAACCGCGCCAAGGACACATCTGTACATGCTCATGCTCCATACTTTTCATTTCCTCACCCTCATGTCCCACCCTGACACCAAGTGGCGGGACCTTCTGCCATCTGAGGAGGGTGAGGAATTCCGGTGGGCCAGTCTGTATTCCACCTTGGTCCCATGGCCCGCCAGGGATATCACTTGATGGCTCCTTCATGGAGCCGTAAGCACAGATGTGTACCTGGCGTGGTTCACCCCCATCCCCCTCACCTGCCCTTTTTACAGCATGAGACCCTGGCACACATTTATCTCCAGTGACAGGCCCCACATACAAGTCACCTTTTCTGGCTCCTTCAGAACCTTCTCCTAAGGTTCTGGCTGCACTTTTCTGCACACCTCCTGGTTTACGCACCCTATCCACTAAGTTGTGAGACCTCCTTGTCAATCTCCTCCTGGCACTGGCCAAAATGGCCATCCATCATACCAGGAGGAGGATGCTGGACTGGGAGGTTCTCTGTGACTATGGGGCCTATTTCTGGTCCTACCCCCAATCATGCATCTGGGCAGAGTTCCTCCGGCCTATGTCTCCCTAGAGATATTTGAGGAGCAGTGGGTGCTGTCTGGTGTTCTCTGCTTGGTGTCCTCCTTTGGTTTCCTACTTATGATCCTGTGACCCTCATACTGGTTTCTGCTTTTTTTCATTTGGTGTCCCCTAATCTCATTTGAACTCTAGGCTCAGTAGTTCCTCCACATAGGCTGGTGGAGGGGCCTTTAGACACAGGTGGGCTTGCACCCACCCACTACCAGAACTCAATAGGTGCTCCAGTCATGCCTGTTTACATGCTAGCGAGCACCTATTCCAGTCTGCATCTGCTCCTGTCTCTACCGGCCACCTGGGAACTCTGACACAAAGTCTGTTGCAAAATGGGTTATTTCTGATAATTCAAGTGACAAGTTAAACATTTCTCTGCTCTTCAAGGAGCTATGCAATATTAAGTCACTTCCAACGCTGCCTCTCTTAGATGACATGCTCCCTAGAATATTTAAGCTCCATCTCCAGCTCATGGTAAATTTATACAGATAGCAAGAAAGAGGATTATTGTCTCTTATTGCATAGAATCTAAATATGTGCTAGCTGCCTCCCATATCTATAAAAAATGTATGGTTCCTGTCCTGAAGAACTGCCAATCTAAATCATAAACCTGCAGACTATGACCTGTGACACTACACACATACTGGAAGTTAAGTATGAATTTGTAAATAAAGTTAAGTTTGCAGGATTGGGGTTTAAGAATAAAAAGGTCAGACAAGGGATAGGCTGATTAAGAGGACTGGGGACCACAGTGATAAAATCATCTAGTAACTTAAGTTGTTGTTGCATATGTATATGATGGCGACTTCCCACTTTTGTAAACATTTTTACGGAGTTAACTAAATTAAAGAGATGTTAATGTATACTGCACTTTTTGTGAGATGAAGTAAGAAAAGGAGGAGGGAGGGCATATCACTTCTTTGGAACAACTTGTGAAGGAAAAGGTCTGCTCATGATTCCTCCTAATCTGCATCCATATACTTCTCCTGTGTCCACACTGCATTAACACACTGTCCTTGTATCAGCCATTTTCTTACAGCTGCTGCTTCTTTTTTATCAATAAATTAAAATAATAATTTATTTATTTACTTTTATTTATTTCATTGTATAATATATATCAAAAGCTTCTACTGGGGGTTCTAGCCCTTTATGTCATCAGTTAAAAATACATCCACATCAGAAACTTAAAGCAGCTGCTCTTCACTCCAAAACAGAAAAATAACAGACAAGAAACAGAATCCAAACTCAATCAATATCCCCATCCACATGTAACCCAGGCTGGCTTGACATGGCACTCTGTCCCCCTCTAGTGGTGGCTAGACCAACTAGAGATTTTTGAACCTACTACAGCCTTGGCTAAGAGAAATGTCTTTTAGTTCATGCAGTAGAGGCTCATACCTTTAGCTCCAGAGGTCCCAGCTTTGATCCCTGCTGCTGTTGCCCCTGTGTAGTTCGGCTTTACACACAAATAGAAGCCTAAAAGAAGCCCCTTTCCCCCTCCCCAACAGACAAGGTAAATGAGATGGTTTTGAAGGGCATCTTTAAGGTCAAGAAACTCAGGGAGTTGGCTCCATAATTGAGGACCCCATATGGAAAGTGTCTTACTGGCAGCTCCAGCTTGTTTTCTGCCAAGTGAGACTCTAGCTCGAGCACTTCTGCTAACTACAGTTATTGCATTATGACACCAAATAAGGCTCTGCAGTCCACTAGAGGTCTGTGAATCACAATTTGAAAACTACTGCTCTACATGAAATGGAGAGGTACGTTTTCTAAGAGGTATGGAGGGTGTTACTTGTGTGACTGTTAAAACCAAATTGCCCTCTACTGCCCCATGCATCCTTTTGAAACAAATACCAGGACTGTCTTTCCCCAACAGGATTTTTGCTACGTAAACCACTCACACAGAAATATGTGACTCTCTACCATAATCTGGCACACATTTGTGTGCAAATGTGAGGTGCTGTCTTTCAAAGAGAGGAGAGCCAAGGCTCTGCTTGCACAGCCAACATCAAAATATCTGCCTCACTCATTAAAGAGAAACAGAAAAATGGAGTAAAGTGACTTAGCCAAGTTTTTAGAAAATGTAGTGGCTGAATACAGAAATACCAGCTCCAAACATGTAAACAAGTCAGATTTGATTATCTCTGAGTGAGTTCATTTGCGATTCATGTCTCTGCTTTGCATAAGTTTGATACATTAAAGAAATGTGCAATGTTTGGGTACATATAAAGACAAATATATATATTATATTCATTAATTTTTTTAGCACAAACTTACATTAATTTATCAGCTTTTGTTCAGAAGGATCCCAAACCATTTAAATGACATACCAAAGTCTGCCCTTAGAAACATTTACACACTTTCCACTTCTTCAGTGCCTTTCGCCTGCTGATCTCAAAATGCTGTAAAAACAACACTGAATCAAGTCTCACAAGTTCCTTCTGAGGCTGAAAAAATATTAATAATATCCCCACTTCACAGCTGGACAAACTGAAGCAGGGCCAGATCCTAGAGAGTTTCAGTGACTTTTCCAAGGTCACATGCAGGATATCCTTCCTTACCCTGTGCTTTAACCGAGACATCATCCTGTATAAGTTATTTACCACTACAAAGTGTCCACCCAGTTTTACTACGGCTGATCAAATGCTCCATAGTCATTCACTGTTTTAAAATATAAAAATATTGCTGCACGTATAAACTAGTTATTACAGGTTTATAATAGCAATATTTCCTTCTAAATAAGATATTACCTCATTTAATAATCAGCTTGAAAGAGCAGGACCAGTAAGAAACTATTTCCTTGGTAAGAATTTTAAAACTTGCTTCAAATATCAGATGCAAATGACTACTATTTGTTATACCTGTAAAACATTCCCTTTGAAAAAAAAAACCCTCCTGTTCAAAGATCAATTAACAGTCTAATCCATGTGAGATGACCCAAGAATGTCAATGAAAGTACAAGATCAGGTAAAATTATTTTATATCTCTGTAAGTTGTTTCACTGGAACAACAACATCATACAAAACCCCTCTCTTAGAAAGCATTCCACATTTTAACTGTTAACCTAGCAACAATAAAATCAAGCCAGTGTTGATACACATACTGTCCACCAGATGGCAGCAATGTGTTTTATGAATAATGCAGTACCATTGTGCACTTCCATTTCACATTTAAATTATAAAACAATAGTTACTTCTTTAGATATGAACAAACCAAAATGAATTCAGCCAAAAAGTAAAGAAAAATAAACAGCTTTGCATTCATAAAGTTGGTTATGGCTGACTAGCTGAGATTGCTCTTTCACAGTATATAGTGGAAATCAATGCTGCTATTGCTTTCCCTACTCTGTAACCATCTATTTGGGCCCTTACGTTCTTCAGTTGTTCTGCTCCACCAAAATGACTTCACATGCACATTAAGCATTAACTGATGTTACATTTTATTTTTGTAACACAGAAAATGCCCGTGGCTTGAAATAAATATTTTTCTTTCTGATGGACAAATAACATCTGCAGTTATGAAAGCTGCAGTGTAGCTGTCAAAAGCTAATTGAGTCACATAATTTCTTGAGAAGCACATGTGTATCTATACCCACCCCCTTTGCCGATAGAGACATAGCAAAAGTTACATCCTTACCTAGATAGGGTCACTTAAAAAAACTACTTTCAAGCAATTCTTTTTATTATTATCATCATTTCAGCCGACTGAAATTAAATGTCTATTGTCGGGTTAAAAGTTATAGTTTTAAAAAAAATCAGTCAAATCATTCTTCACAGCAACCTTTGACTAGATTTTCATTTGTGAGTAGCAAGGATTTACTAAAACACATAGGGCCAAATTCAGCCCCAGTGTAAGTGCAGGCAATAATATGAGACTTGATTATCCACTGCTTCTGTACCTGATGTACTCATTTATATCTGTATACAGTGAGCCAGATGGAGCTATGTTGGGTTACACCAATTGAGGATTTGGCTCAGTGAGTGTAAAATGACACCATTTCCACTTGTAGCATTTTACATGCACTTTCCACACATGTAAATGATTACCTAAGGGGCAACACAGAGGAGGATCAAGCCCAGGGAGGCAAATCCATCTCTCATTCACACACTGGCTTCATTAGCGTTCAGATATACACCCTTACAAATAAGAGCAGAATTCCACTCGCGGTCTTCAGTAGAACTATGTCCATTTAGGCCAGCCTGTTTTTGGCTCACCGTGTGTAAACATAGGAGATTTCAGTACACAAAAAGACCAGGAGGTTCACAGTCCTGTCCCCATATTTCAGTTAGCAGCTTTGCCCACTGTGACAAGGTGAAACAGCCAGGAAAGAGGTAAGGGCTATTTGCCCATCACATGGCCTAGCAAGGAATTTAAGGGAAGAAGGCAAGTAGCCTTTAAGCCTTTCCTGTCAGTATCACCCCCTCACACACCAACAAGATAATCTTCCTCCATAGCCTTATCTATCTCCTTTTAAAGTAGTGCGTGGGAACTGCAGTTCTGAAGACGTTATTCCAGACACAGTGAAAGGCATCTTCAGTGGACTAGCAAAAGGGGACTGTTCATCCGAGAAGCTGTTACTAAAAATCTACTGCATTTGCACTGGAAACGTTGGGTATATTTTAGAGTGGCCACTTACAGTGGTTTTGTTCAACATCTTCATTAAGGATCTGGATGATGGGATGGATTGCACACTCAGCAAGTTCGTGGATGACACTAAGCTGGGGGGAGAGGTAGATACACTGGAGGGTAGGGATAGAGTCCAGAGTGACCTAGAAAAAATGGAGGATTGGGCCAAAAGAAATCTGATGAGATTCAACAAGGACAGAAAAATCCCATGAACCAATACAGGCTGGGGACTGACTTGCTAAGCAGCAGTTCTGCAGAAAAGGCCCTGGGGATTACAGTGGACGAGAAGCTGGATATGACTCAACTGTGTGCCCTTGTTGCCAAGAAGGCCAATGGCATATTGGGCTGCATTAGTAGGAGCATTGCCAGCAGATCAAGGGAAGTAATTATTCGCCTCTATTTGGCACTGGTGAGGTCACATCTGGAGTATTACATCCAGTTTTGCCCCCCCCCCCCTACAGAAAGGATGGGGACAAATTGGAGAGAGTCCAGCAGAGGGCAACAAAAATGATTGGGGGCTGGGGCACATGATTTATGAGGAGAGGGTGAGGGAACTGGGCTTATTTAGTCTGCAGAAGAGAAGAGTGAGGGGTGATTTGATAGCAGCCTTCAACTACCTGAAGGGGAGTTCCAAAGAAGATAGAGCTCGGCTGTTCTCAGTGGTCGCAGATGACAGAAAAAGGAGCAATGATCTCAAGTTGCAGTATGGGAGGTCTAGGTTGGATATTAGGAAAAAACTATTTCACTAGGAGGGTGGTGAAGCACGGAATGGGTTACCTAAGGAAGTGGTGGAATCTCCATCCTTAGAGGTTTTCAAGGCCCAGCTTGACAAAGCCCTTGCTAGGATGATTTAGTTGGGGTTGGTCCTGCTTTGAGCAGGGGTTGGACTAGATGACCTCCTGAGGTCTCTTCCAACCCTAATCTTCTATGATTCTATAATTCCAGGAGATTGCCTACTGGAGGTGGCTGTTAGAGTAGGTTTCACACTATCAATAACTTGGGGGGTTAGATTTTTTTAGCGAAAAGAAAAGCAAGTCACTATTGGCAGAGAATTAAAAACTCTCTACAGTCCCAAATTTGTAGTCATGAAACATGCAAACCTCCCTTGAACCCAATGAGAGTTCTTTATATATGTGGCATGGCTACAGAATCAGGCTCCAAGTAGATGCTCAGACACTAATTGTAAAAACTTGAATAGATGAATAAGGGGAATAAATTCTGCCTAAACTTTTGTAGCAACTGTTTCATCATCTGCTTACATTGCCAGCTCATGAACAAGTAGATGCTCCTTCAACCTTCTCTTTTAGAAAGGATGAAGAAAAGTTGAAAGAAAAGTTCTACAATTCTATGACTTTGTTTCCCAAACTCTTTATATATATAAAATCCTCAAGTCTCGGCCTCAATCCAGCTTTTCTCTACCAGATCTTCTCTGTTTTTCCATATACTGTTTGAAATAACATGATGAATACTGTGCTCAGTACAGGGGCTCTCTCTCAGTCTCTATAAAGTACCTGTATAATTTCAACTTCTCTTTATTGCTCTTATGTATGCAATTCAAGGCCTTGTTTTCTTTTTCCTGCCATTAAGCAGAGAGAAAAAGATTTGAGAGTTTTATCCACCTCTACCCACATATTCTGATCACTGATTTGTATCACAGAACCACTGAGCGTATATTCCCTTTCCTTTTTTTTCTTGCCCCAGTCTCATTACCTTGCATCTCTCAAAATTGAATTTCATCAACCATTTATCAGCCTGTGAGCCTACTCTATCAAAAGCAACCTGAGTTTTATTTCATTTTCTTGTAGCGGTACCCTGATGGGCAAGGTGGACAATATGAAACCATTTGCTGGTCATACATGTCACAAACTTCTGGCCAAAATTGTCCCTTTCTGGTAAGCACAACAAACATAGGGCTAAACTGGATTCTCAGTAGCCCAGTGAAACTCACTGATTTCCTAAGACTGTCTGATAGTCTGGTAAAATAAGCATTGTTGGGCTGTTTGTAAGTCATGAAATAAAGACAGTCAGTGGCATTTGTGTCACTGTCCTAGGTAGGGGGCAGTAATGAGCTGTGCTACTTTGGGAGGAGCCCCAGAGAGCTCTGCCGCAATCTGCAGGGGAGGTAATAGATGCAGGGGGCCTGGAACGATTTGTATAGTGGGGGTGCTGAGAGCCATTGAACCATACTGTAAACCCTGTATATGATGGAAACAACTTCAAGCCAAATGGTGCGGCAGCACCCCTAGTTCCAGCACCTATGAATGGATGGAGCAGATTGTGTTGTCCACACTCCATTCACTGGCTGAGGCAAAAAGGCAATGAACCTGCCTTCTCACTGTCCACGTCTCTGGTATCCTTTTTCCAGGGGAGAGCGGGCACAACGAATGCCTCACACCCTGCTCCATACGCCACCAGGGCATTATGACGGTTCCTCCACCTTACACCCAAAGGCCCCAGTTCAGGAAGTGCTTCTCTTGTCTCCCAGCATGGCCCTCGCTCAGACAGGCATTAGCCCTTAGAATGGAGTTGACTTTTCAACCTTATAATGTTTGCAGTGTGCATTACACACACACACACACACACACACACACAGTTACACATTCTGTACAAATGTGTTCATTTCTCCTAAAACCAGCTATATAACCACAGTTACTAGCTTTCCTGCTTTTCATTGTTAATCAGGGATAAAATATTCTGCAGCCATGCACACAGTGAAAACACAGCTCTACCTGGCATTACTTGCATATGCTTCCGTCTGGTTTTGTGTGACACAGTGTTCTACTGTAGCAGTAATTTCTAAAGCAAAAGTTGAGCTCTAAAATTTCTAAAGCAAAAGTTGAGATCTAATGTGTGTCTGAATTTTCTGCCTTTGATGCTTATGGTAACTGCAGGTATCAAAAGAGTGAGGCAGAAAACTGGTAAAAGCATGGGCTTATTTTTAATGCTACTTTAAGTAAAAAGATAATAACATAATTAAGAAATGATTAATAAATAATTCTCAATTCAGGGTAAACCAAGAGTAACTCCAGTGATGTCAATGGAATTGTACCAGTGTAAAAGTGGTAAGAGAGGAGAATCAGCTCCATTAATTCTGATATCAGAATTTGTACTGATAAAGCACCTGCTATCCAAAGTTCTTACTATATTTTACATCCACATCTCTGTAAGATACAGTATTATAGTAATTTTAGAAATGGAAAAGTAAACCGCACAGAGATTAAGTCCCCCACAATAGAGTGTGTGCACTTCTGCCTTGCACCCAAATTGCACAAGCAAAGTGCCTGATGTGTTCATGAAGCAGGAATTTGCACAGGCACCTAATTTCCCAGGTGCCCACCCCAGCTTTCCCATATCCTGTAGATGTTCTGTGTACACTTTTGCATGTACATCTTTAAAAATCCGAGTCTATGTAACTCACCCAATAGTGTTAGGTAGCAAATCCCAGGGGGAGGAATAGCTCAGTGGTTTGAGCATTGGCCTGCTAAATCCAGGGTTATAAATTCAATCCTTGAGGGGGCCACTTAGGGATCTGGGACAAAATCAGTATTTGGTCTTGCTAGTGAAGGCAGGGGGCTGTACTCAATGACCTTTCAGGGTCCCTTCCAGTTCTAGGAGATAGGATATCTCCATATATTAATATTTGGGACAACTGGAAATACAATCCAGCAACCCTCTTCTCCCACTGCAACATACAAGTAACTCTCACTGACTTCAATGGGAGTTATTTATATCATTCCTGTGTAGGAGGGGAAAAAACACCTCAGGAATCCTCTCCACTATCCCCTATTCAAGCCTTTTTCTTTTGATCCAATTTCCTATTACTTTCTAGATAATAATCGCAGGTTATTAAACTACTGACACTGTCATAACATTATATATGTAGCCAATTATTTAAAGATATGAAATTAGATTAGGATAAATTCAGATCTCTGGGATATCAGTTAAACCCACAAAAAATAAATGTAACTTCCACACGTGGATAAATTAACATAAAGGTATCTAAAACAGGGCCAGGGCCATCCACTATTTATAAAACATAATGCCAGCAAAACTTAGTACACTGACCATATGTGTTACAGACAAAAGCTTTCTGTGGATCTAAAGTTAATGCAGAAGACCGAGCTTTCTTTTGGGCCCACATCAGAGACTGTGGAACAAACTCTGAAAGGAACTAAGGATCATCACAAACATCACCATCTACATTTCCAAGTGCAATTTTGACCTGCCTTCTCTAAAACAAACACACAGCAGTGCATACATTTAAAACAAACAAAACCAAACTCCCAAACTCTACCAAAAGAAAACATTATACCATGCACACAATTCTCACCCTGGAGAGAGTATGAGGGAGAGAAAATAAACCACATGTGACAGATGTCAGTCATGTCACTTAATGCATTACTGGAAGATGCTCAGGTATTATGGTGATGAGGGCTATTTAAGAACCTGTATTGTACAGAAGAGAACAGAAAATGTATGGGTCAGATTCTGATCTTGGTGTAAATCTGGAATAACTCCACTGAAGATAATGAAGTTGCTCTGGATTTACACCAGTATAACTCAGATCAGAATCAGGCATGTTATATGCTTACTAGCTGTAGGACAATCTCTTTTACATTGGGTCTAGGTGCAACTATATTTTCAACCAAACTACAGAACTTTCTAGTATTTTTCACTACATTTCTTGCCTTGTTTTCTAGGCTTTTACATGTTAGAATTTTATGAATATGAGTAAACTGACAGAGCTGCAGCCTTTTGAAATTAAAGTCAATATCACATTAAGGCTGTGGCAAAAGCCTGTGTATCAGTCTCTGTAATTTATGTAACAAAACCTTTATAAACAAATGAACTTGGAAAATGAATAGAAACACCAATGAAATAAAATAATGACTTTGTTTGTTAAATGAATGAAGCTATTAGGGGAATGAAGCTGCTTACTAATTCATGCATAAGCTGAATAGCGACTTTTTAACACTGACTTTTTTTTTTAATCAACCAAAAAGAAACCTCCCTACAAGTCATTCCATTGCTGCAGGATTTCGTATTAATGAAACCTTAGCATTGTGGAGCCACAGGTATATTAAGGTCAAATGAACACCGCAACTTCCTCCCAAGAGTCTTGTCATAATTTTAAACTCACAAAGGGTGGTTTGGCTTACACGTGAGGAGGAAGAGCATGAGCGAAGCAGGAGACGTGGATAAACCCTATTCTGAAAAGTTCTCCACAAGCACACAACATTGAGCATCGAGAACATTTTTCAACTAATCTAGTTACTAATGCCTCAGTTACCATATTAGTGCTGGCTGCAAAGCATTCCATCATGTTGTTATTTTCTTCAGCTATAGCTCACATCAAGATGTACCTATCTGATGCAAAATTGAACCAAGTAAAAGAGAGAAAGGAGAAAGACGGGATGACAGAGGCACTCTTTCTGTTCCAGTTGCTGATTGACAATACCGCCATCCCTTAACATGGTTTTATTTAGTTATTACAACCATCTCTCTGTAAATGACACTTAGGATTATTTAAGATTATGTTGTAATCCTTTTAATCCTCAATGCTTTAAATTTCAGGCTAAATACCAAAGAGCAAACTAGCACTTAGCAGAAATGTTTAAAGCATGTGATTTGAACATAAATCTTCTTTTATTCACCACGTCTCTGATGAAGACCTAGTGCATCACATCAGTTAGCCATAGAGAACACTACAGTATCTCACTGCAAATTGCTCTGTTTGCTCAGATTTTGTTGAAACTGCTTCAAAGTAGTTCAGTTTACTGGCGCTATATCATCAACAGAATAAACAAAGGTAAGTCATGCTGCAGGACACTGCTATGCATTATTTGATTAAATTGGAGTGTTTAAAATGCACAGAAATAGATAATGTGCGCACATTTTAAATTAATTAGAACTTGTTCTGATCAGACCTACCTTAGTTTAGAAAAGGAATAACTCCATTAAAAACAGTGAAGTTAAACATGTGCAAGATCAAAATCCAACCCCAAACCTTCCTGCCTGAATTTCATTTGCTGTAGGTTTATATATTTTTCCACCCAAATAATATATTCCATATTAATTAATTATGTATAGTCCATCTCTTTGTTGGTATGCATTTACTAAGCCATGTACCTGTCTTAGTTAGAACTCAAATTCCACATTTACTGCAACTTTGGCTGTTCGATTTTGTTTAACACAAAATCTCAATAGTCATTTTCTATTTGTAAACTATAATTCTTGGTCTCAGACTGAGTATCCAGGATAAATCAAACTCAGAATTCTGTAGCCAGTTCTGATACAACGCATGAACAGAAACCAACATTACTCTGTTTTAGTCAAGAATTAATGCTTTATTATTTAGTTTGTAATGAAACAAAAACCCACCGATCATGCTTTGTTGCCGTGCTTTTGAACGTGTAATCATATTTATTCTGATAATTTCAGAGTTAGGCCAGCTAATGTAGCTAATCAGATAGCAGTGCAAGTCATCTAGATTTAGTTTTCCAGCAAAGCCTTTCGGATTCTTTCCATTCCAACAGAACTATGAATAGGTAGATAGTCAAAGGATGGCTAAATAAATAAATAAATAAATAAAACATCAAGAGTGTTTCCAGCACATTCAGTATCCAAGTATAAGCCACCTTCCTTGGTTTTAAAACTCTGCCTGGACTCTCGCTTTACTCCCCTTCCTACTGTTTCCATTCATCTAGCATCAATCCTTCCTTTCAGTCCTTTCCCAAAATGCCACCACTGTTGGTACCACAACTCTTGCCATCTGGCACAGACTTCTAATATATCTCCATGATCCATCTAAACACTGCTCCACCCTTTTAGGTTTATATCTCTGATTTCTCTCCCACTCAGTTATTGGTCTTATGAACAAATGATTTAATGGTTTCAGAAGAGAACTGAGCCTAATTCTTCTCTATACTCATACTCAAATAGTTCAGTGATCTCCATTAGCTCTTCTAATGTGTAAGGGTTTGCAGAATTTAGCTAAAGTTATATTTTATGACTTTTAGTGAGACAAAACTGAAGAATGAGAGCAAAATTGAGTAGTTCACCATACCAATATGCTCTATGGATTACCCAAGAATTGTCAAACCTCATATTTTATAAATCACTGTCAGATTTAAGAGGATAATTGCAAAAGCACCTAGGGAGTTAGGTGCACATGTCCTATTGATTTTCAATGATCTTAAATCCTTTAGGTGCTTTAAAAAATATTCCCCTTATATTTTTAGATCAAATGGGTCCAAATTATCTGTTGCACCAACAGATGGCAGGTAAGGGATGAGCCCTTTCAGGAAGACAGTTACAGTCCCTAATTCTTTGTCTCACTCCAGTCACCGCTGCATGTAAAAGCCGCTTGGTAACTACTCTAACAATTTCAACCTGGCAACAGTCCCTAAGGAAATTTGAACCAGCTGAAGATACCCAGAGCTCAGCACATGCCAGCCATGTCCCAGCCCCACTCGATATTCTGTCACACTAGTAGCTGTAGGATAGATGGCATGGAGCCTACTACACCAGTTCTAAAAAAGGGCCTCGCCTACAGAGCAGGGCTAGAAGCAGAATGGCCCATTTCTTGAGATGATTCTAATCCAGTAGAGGTCACTGAGGCTCACCTATGGAAGCATCACTGCTTTGGAGTAGACCTGTGGAGGCATCACTGCTTCACTGTTGTAAAGATCTAAATTCCAATATAGTCCAGTCTTCAAAGGTCTTGGCATCAACATATTAAGCAGTGTTTACTCTTACTTCTCCCCAGCATGTAATCCATACCTGCTCCTGCCTTGGAAGCAATTCAATAACTGCTAGTGATGCCACGTGCAACCTGGTTAATTGACATGCCCATTTTTTACTCTATCTGGCAGGAGTTATATGTCCTGAAAATACACCCTCCCCTCCTCTTCTGTCCTAGATGTTGTAGGGCACAAGTCCAGCACATACAGCTCTGCATGGATGACATGAGGAACAGGACAGAGATCCCGGGGAGATAACTGAAGGGATAATGAACCTCTAAGTAAGAGAACAAGGAAGGGTGAATAAGTTTGATGACAATAAGACCTAAGTCCTTACCCAAAAGTTCAGACCTTATTTTGAGATTTGAAATAATTTTGTTACATTTCTCTTCTTCTACTACTCTTTGCTCACCTCTCTGCTTGTTCTTCCCCCACTCCAGAAGCATAAATGGAAAAACATTGCAAAAAAGTCATGAGTGCCTTTTGTGTGTAGACAAGATCTAAGTTTCAGGTTCAGATAGTGATCAATTTGGTGAAATAAAATACTATTAAGCACAATTTTATACCCTCTTACCAGCTAAACATACAGTCATCTCTTTTGTAAGGCTAATGTTAACTGACTCCCGTATTTACCAAACTCACACTGTATAAACTTTACCTTACTGTAAAACCAGGGTATGAACTAGAGGTACACTAGTCGCCTTACTAAAATAAATCAATTTAATATATAAATAACAGCTGAAGAAAGGAAAGTTCTCATTGTTAGATCCTCCCTACTGAAGCCCTATATAAATTCCAAATCCTCGAATAGAAAACATCTTATGATAGCGCTTGATTCAACTCCCATGACATCAACAAAAGCCTTTCCATTGATTTCAATGGGTGTTGGACTGGGCCCCTATAGTGGAAGTGTTGTAACAACCTTTTTTTAGCATCCAGATCCAGAATAATGCATTCTCATCCTTGAAAGGCATTTATCTTGCCATTCAATTAAATGGCATGTGGATGAAAAGAAATTAAGTGACATTGTTTTCCATCAAATAAAATGATCAGCACATGAAAAATATATAAACTTCTGAATTGGCTCTGATGGCTGCCAGGTTCTTTTCCTTCCAGCCCTCTCCACTCAGGAATGAACCTGGGTCATCACAGCCGTGAGCAGCAATAAAAATAAACAGAGTAACCACACTCAGTTGGATCAGAGCTTAAGTAAGCAATTTGAGAAAGTTCTGTTTATGGAAGTTCTTTAGGTCAAGGATTCCAGGCTTAAACCCAAAGCAATTACCTGCTAAGTTTTAAAAACAAATTGAATGTTGGAACATTAATCAATAAATCAACAGGTTCTCAAGTGTTTTTAGTAGATTCAATCATCAGGACTCTTTAGCCTAGAAAAAATAGTAAACTGAGGCTGGATAAAATGTTATGCTTTTAAATTTGTTTAAGAAACAAGTGCTGTATTAGATCAATCTGTAGTTACTAAAATATCTAAATATGGAACTAAAACCTAGATCTTAACCTTAAAGGCTTAAAGGGAGAATGGAATGAACAAATTGTCTCTTACCTGAAAGACATTCTTTCTACTAGATTTCTCTGTAGTCCATTCAATGTTAGCTCCACACAAATCCACCCATTCTGGTTTATAGCCTGCTTTCTACAAATAAAAATTAAAAAGGAAGTATAAATTGAATGTACAGAAATGGGGACAGTTGCCAGATAAAAAGAGAGTGGATCAAGTTCAACTGGCAGATTATTCTAGCATTGTTGCTAGCACCACTCTGAAGGGCCTATTAATCCTCCCTTTAATACAATATATATCCCTTTTTTCAGGGAACTCAGTGGGAATTACGTGTGTGTGTGCGTGTGCGTGTGCGTGTTATTTTAAAAATTCATTAGGCTATTTCTTAATTAAAGCAAAAGAAAAAAAAATGACTAAATATTTCATGGTTTTTTTTTATGCTTACTTTGCACCACTGAACCTGAAAAATGCTTGTGCGGAATAGATTAGTTCTGACTGATACAGCTGGAGAGAACGGAGACTGTAGAAGAAGGTGTACCTCAGCTCTACAGTAGGTCATCTTTTATCTGACCAAGTTACCAGGGTCTCAATCCCATGAGATGCCCACATCTGTGAGTTCCACCAAAGTCAACAGGTTTGGGATGCACTAAGTATCTCTCAGGAGCTACTCAATGCCTTACAGGCCACTACACATCCCAGACAATAATACTTAAAACAAATTAGTTCCATAAAGTTCCTTCTGCGTTTGATCGGGGCAATAGCTGAGTGATGTTAATATCACCTTGACTCATCTTTTTTGTCCCGCATTTTTATACTACTACTACTACAACTACTTATATAATTTTTGTCATCAGGTGATCGCAAAGCACTTCACAAATGAGGACAGTATAATTTTGCCCTTTCAGATGGGGAAACTGAGGCATGGAGAATGGAAGAGACATAAATGGGAATACAACTCGGGTCCCCTGAGTCCTCTATCCACTAGGCCATACAGCTACTTTAAACCACTCTAACTTTAAGGGTGACATTGGTTGTAAAGAAAACCAAATGGCAGCAGACACCATGGCGATTCCAGCACAATCATATTTTTCGGCATTCCTAAAAATGCTCACTAAATTTCTCTGATGTTATTAATGGCTAAAAACCATGTATTTACAGAGTTGCTTTGAATTGAGTAAAAAAAAAAAAAAGGATCAATTTGTATTGAGAGAACCACAGTAAAAAATCCTAATCAAAAGCTTTGCAGTCATGGAACCTAGCATTTTTCAGGACTGGAGTTATAACTATACTCCTAATTTGCCAAACCACAATACCTCCGTGTCTCAGGACCCTTGGCAGTAACAGGCTCTATAATAGGTCTTTGTTCCTTGTTTCAAAAAGGGAAATAAAAGATATGTTATTCAAAAGAGAAGGATGTTCTTGCAACTAAAGCACTAGTCTGGAAGAAACAGGTGCATTCTGTGGGGTCTGAGGATTGTCACTTTAAGAGTGTGGAAGGGAGGGTTCCTGGTTCTGCTTGCAGGCTCAGGGGCTCTGCAGGAATTTGTGCAATGCACTCAGAGTCACTCTGCAAAAGCCAGCATAAAAGCAATGTGGGTTGAGTTGTGCCTGTCTGCCATAAGGAGTAGCCTGTTTTCTCTTTCTCTGTTTTTGGGTTCTTGTTTGTTAAAATTCTGGATTCTAAAAATAAAGCAGTGTTACGTTGCAACTTTCCACTATGAGTATTTATGTGTTTATCTAATTTCTCAGTGTGTATGCTATGAAATTAACAGGTTCCATATCTAACTCTGCCACAGACTTCCTGTTTAGCTTTTGACAAGCAGCTTAACCTCCCTAAACCTCAATTTCTCCATCTGCAAAATGGTAATATTGATACTTAATTTCACAAATGAAAATACAACATGGCCTTGTGTTGTCCTACGTGCTGTATGATCCACAATCTGCTTCATAAGCATGTAGACATAACTAACACATTAATTGATGAGTTAAGGATACCATGAGAGACCTAATAATTAATGTCCTTGCTTTTTGCTTTTCAGTCAGACCACTTATGTTATATCAGTGTTGTTGGTGGGGGTTATACTGTAAAATGATATAAGTGTCTGTTACAATGAAATCTTCCTCTGCATGAATATGGATTTAGGAGGCATTTACAAGGCAGTTTGAATATGTTAAATATCCTCTGTTCAATAAACTCTCCAGAAAAAAATGCACTCATTCTTCTCTTGGTCAAAATTACAAATCTTTGAAAACAGAATTTTACGTAGGGAATTCTTCACAGCCTGATACAAGCAGAAGCTAGGAATGGAACTATGATCCTTTTTGATCATGTTATCAATTTAAAATACAAAAAAAATAGGAGTTCAACAGGTTTTGTGACTTCTATAAAGTGGTATGAAATACAGATTTTTGACTAGGAATGATCAAACCAGGAGCAAAAAATACAAATTCATCAAACCATTACATTTCCTTTGTAAGTTTATTAATATTTTAACAGTTTTTTAAGCAAACATCTCTCAAGCTCTCCTTCTATGCTTTACAGTAACATTTTTTCTAATTAATACTAATGATGAGGCCACATGGCAGTGCTAAGCTGAAAAGAATTATGGGCCCGATCCTTCTCTCATTGAAGTCAACAACAATTTTATTACTAGCTTATCTGGGATCAGGTCCTATATTACAATAGGGATACAAAAGCAAGGAATAACACAGTAAACTGTGTGACTATAGGTATAATCAATTCTGTGTATTAGAATATTATTAAAAACTATGGTAAATATATATTTAAATCGCCAATAAACATTACTTCTTCAGCAATAAGAGAGGGATTATGTGTATGTGATTTCATTTCCGCCCTCATGTTGCCTGAGTGACTTTACAGTGAAGTATTGTTCTTTTTATAATGATTCATCGTTATTTTAAATTTTCAGTTTATATACAGTACTTAAGAATTAATGAATTAATAACCTTATAATCCAAAGCAGTATTTATCTTTTTGTTAAATCACATCATTTTCCTGTTATAAATAAAATTGCTGTTATTAAATTCATACTACAATGAATGAACATTGACTTTATTGCATTATTTAATTAATGGTTGAGTTCCCCCTTTGCCGAAATAAACAATATTTGAAAAAAAAAAATCAGTAAACAAATGATTCTTAATGAAGTTTATTATATTATTCCTTTTCAGCTATCAAAATTATAGCAGGCTGAATGGGTTTAAAAAAACAAACAAACATTGCATTAGATGCATCAGATAGAATCAACTTGCCTGGATTTAGCTAGTTTGACCAGGAACTTCTCTGATGCATTAGGTTTGGGTTTGACATGTTGGATTATGACATAATTAGCAGTGATAGTCATCTACAGTTTCTTCAAGTTTTATGTAAAATATTTGACAATATAGCAAAAAGAAAAAAAAAAGTTCAAACCTGCAGTCCCAATTTTTGATTTATTTCTGAACTGTCCCCAAAATACACAAACATACAGCAACATTAATTCATGCCTGTAATTTTGTTTCAGTAGATACTGCTGCCATAGCCCCACCACCTAAAAGACCATTTCTGGGAGAGGAAGGCTAATCTGAGTGAGGGGAGGTGTATGGGGCTATGGTCAGATCAGAGGGAATAAATGCTGAAATGTGCAGTCTATGTGTCATGACATGAGATGTGACAAAATGACGAAGGCCAGCAAAGAGAAAGGAAAGGATTGGGCCAGGACCTCGAAAGTTACTGCAAATGGTTTCTCAGTTTAGTCATGTGCACATAATGGTTGTTCTGCTAAATTTGACCTTTTATTAACAAAAAAGTAAGATAAAGATACAAGGATGTGAATATTATTTCACTGAGCCTGAGCACTGCTGAAGAAGTGCATTTTCAGGGCAGGATGTTGGCTTGCAATGAAGTGCTGTTTCATAACATGTACTTACTTATTTCACATTTAAACAGAGTTAGATTTAGATTTGGACCATATCCTTATTCTCTGGTAAGGCCCATTTGCACCACTCATTAAACCAGTCCTAAAGGGGCTGACGAAAATTCTTCCAGTGTGGGGGAATCTTCGACTGACATAAACCATACTATGTTGCTTTTACTCAAGCCTCTAAGTCTCCTGTCATACCAGGAGGCAAGAAACCTGCAGAGGGCCTGGAGGAGATGTGACATGGATTGGAGAAAGTGGGGCTGGGTTTGGAGTATATATATCACACTTTAACGAACCTCAGCTGGATGGAATGGTCCTCACTCCTAGTGCAAGTTAGAGTAGCCCTGGGGGGGCTCTAGATTTTGCTAGGGCTGGCTTAGCACCCTGGCTGGCCTCACATCCTGGAAGATAAAAAGGCAGCATACAGCCACCTTTCCTTCCCCTGCCTAAGCTGTGCCATGTGTGAGTTCAGTGCAGCTCATGACCTTCATGGAATCCACAACTAACAGGTGAACTTTTCTGGTCTAGTTTTACATGCCTGGCAAACCCAAAGATGAATTTTCCCCTTTGGGATTTCAGGCCTGACCCTGTACCAAATTAATTCAATGAAATTTTAACTAGAGTGAGTGCAAGATTAAGTATTTGGAACCTGACTCTACAAGGTGTGAAGTCCTTCCTGCAAGCAGCTGAGCATCCTCAATACCCTTGTAGGGTAAGTCCTTATCCATGTGGGGGAGGGAGCTGTGTCAACTGATAGAGTAGGATTCAGCCAGAGATCCACTTATAGATCCTCTGAGAGGCTCTAGCTTGACTTCAGAGTTGTTCTGCTACGGCAATAAACAGTCTAGTTGACTTTCTGATCAGTTTTATTCTCTGCAGGTAAAATGCCAATGCTCATCGTACATCAAGGGAATGGAGTCTCCTCTCTTCACCAGAACATGGGCTTTGGGGAAAAAAAAAAGGTACGTGAATTGACTAGTTTATGTGATATTTTAAAACTATCGTACGAGTGAATTTCGGGTGTACTCATAGAGACTTTGTCCTTATGGAATATTGTATATGGCAGATCAGTCATTAGTGCCCTGAGTTCACCTACCCTTCTGGGTGATGTGTTGGCAATGAGGAAGGTAGCCTTTATTGATGGCTGAGACATGGAACATGTAGTTAACGGTTTAACGGGTGACTGAGTGAGTGCCGAAAGTACTAAGTTAAGGTTCCAGGGAGGAGTAGGTTTCTTTAATGGTGGAAGTTTTCTGATCAGACCTTTCAAGAATTTTCAAGAATCTGGTGGTTACTGGGTGAATAAAGATCGAGTAACTGTCCAATGGTGGCTTACATGCACTGATTGCCACCAGGTGAATCTGTAGCGAGCTAAGGGAAACATCTGCTGCCTCTGGAGATATATGGTTTTTCTGCACCCAGATAGAGAAATGTTTCAACTTGGCTAGGTAACAATTTCTGGTGGAATCCGTTCTGCTATTATTAAGAATTGTTTGCAGAGCTTTAGATCAAGAACATTCTAGGCTTGATGCCCATCCAAATACCAAGCCACAGGACCAAGTGTTTCATAGCTGGAGTTCTTGAATCTACCATACTGCTGAATCAAGAGATTGAGAAAGGATAAGATGCTAATTGGCGGCTGGGATGCCATTCATTGGAGGTTTGGAGGTGGAGTCTGATGAATGGAATGAGGTAATACCTGATGTAATGTGCTCCAAGAGCCAAGGCAAGACTGGAAAGATGTTTGAGGGTTGTACATAACTTGGTCTATCAAGTTGCTCATGGTGTGAAATCTCTCCATGAGGAGATAAGCCCTCAACCTGACTAAGTCTAAGGTCCCTCCTATGAATTCTGTAGTTTGCATCATGGTTAGAATAGACTTTTCCAAATTCACACAGACTCCTAGGGATGAAAGAAGCTGAAGTAGTGATTAAGCTGATGCAAGGGCTTCTAGATGTGTCCTGATAATGAGAAGTCAGTTGTCTAAGTATGGAAAGCCACTTCATCTGAACTGTGCTGCTACTACTAGAAACACTTTGGTGAAGATTGTGGGTGCAGTTGCTAGACCAAATGGAAGCACCTGTATTGATAGTGGTCAGGACCCACCATAATACTAAGGGAATTTTCTGTGGACAAAGTGATTTTTATTGTGCCCCAAGGAGAGGCCACTGATCTTAGTTTTCAGAGATGTGACAGTTACATTGCACAAGCAATAGTGGCATGTATCCCTTCAGTGCTAGTTAGTGTGGAGTCTGTGTGGCAGTTCTTGAAATTGTGGCCATTGTAGTGGACCCTCGCTCTCCCACTCGACGGGAGACCACTTGTTCAGGTTGCCTTCAGGCTTGTCTGGCCAAGGCATGAAGCTGCAGAACAGTCTAGGGCCCTTGTCTCCCCCCGAGGTGGAGCAAGGCCCCTCCAGGTCCTCTAGTTCCCAGCCCCACAATAGGATTAGGCACCAGACAGTCATGGCCAGGCTTTAGCTTAGGGTTGGGGAGGCTCAAGCTGCCTTAAATTAAATACTGGCTACAGGGGGCTGGCTTCAGCTGGGGCGGGGCTCTGGCTGCCAGCAAGACAATCAGAGTCCATGGAGCTGGTGCAGGCCTCTGCTTGAAGAGGTTCAGGCTGCCAGCAAACAGACAGCCTCAAGGGTGACTTTAGCTGGGGCAGGGCTCAGGCAGCCAGCAAAGCAACAGTCTATAAGGGAGCTGGTAAGGGAGGGTCCTTCTTCAGGGTGGGAGCTTCCCTGCACAGTGTAGGGAGCTGGCCACCCAGGGGTAAGGGGGCAGGGGGACGTGGGCTCACCCTACTCCACCGCATCCCAGCCCAGGGCCCTGGCAGAGGCAGGATTGGCTGCCCCTGCGTCGGCGGGGATCCAGCCGCAACATACCAACTGAGCCACACCTGGCTCCACAGCCGGCTGCTCTGTGGCTGCTCTTGGGCCACTTCCTGCTTCCCTGGGGTTTGGTACCTCTCACTTTCAGGGCTCCTCAGGCTCCTCGGGGTACACCACGGCTGGTAGTCCAGGCCACTCCTCGTCGGGATCTCCTACTTCTGTGGCTATTGGACAGCCGGGGGTAGGTTCCCCTCCTGGGCAAGGCAGTACAGCAAGAGTGTCTTCTCCTCCGGGGATTCCACCCCAACCAGGCTGCAGGGCCTTCCTCTTATACTTCCGGCCCCGCCCTGGCACTTCTGGCGAGGGGGGTAAGGCAGACTAGGTTCTGCCCACCAAGGGGAGTGTAGTGGCCCCTCGCTCTCCCGCTCAGAGGGAGGCCACTCGGCCTCACTACAGTCATCCATAGGGGACGGCACAGCTGGAGTCACTGCTTCATTCAGAGATGAGGAAGATAGTGTTGCCGGTGCCGGTGGAACCGCCAGATCCAGTTCATAGTTTTCCTACTCTGTAGGGTCAGGAGGAAGCTCTGGTTGCTGTCTTAGAGGGGAGGGGTGGAATGACTCCATGTTAGATAGCACTGACACTGGGAATCATATGTATGGGTCCCATGGGCCTCAGTAGGGCCAGTAGGAGTGTTTGAAGTTGGGTTGGGGAGGTCCCCAAGGCATGGGTATAGTCAGTCCCAAGGGGACATTCTGGGTGCAGGTTGGTTTCAGGAGGTTCTCAATGTCCTGTCTGGATGGATCTCTCTTGGAGGAGGTAATGACAATTCCTCCAGTAGCTCTGAGTCTCCTGATGACAAAAAAGACCATATCCGGTTCAATCGGTGGTGCCAATAGCTCTGTGGGAAAAAAGTTGCAGCTAGTAGACAGGATGGAAGAGACTTATCCTGTATCCTTTTGACCTCACCAGGGGATAAATCACCCTGGTAAGGAATGGTCCTGTCAACAGAGGAGAATACAGATCTAGGGGAACAAAAGATGTTCTCTGGTGGAACAAAGATGTATCTCTTTATTCTCCCTGGAGTGCTCAGGGTTCTGTCTGCTCATACCGACAGAGCCAATATAAGGAGGCTCTGGGTTAGCAGGTCCATATGAAATTGTGGTGGAACCATCAGAAGCTGAGGTTCCCAACAGTTCTCTTTTCACGAGAACTGGTGGCTTTTGATCTTTAAACCTGGATTTGCCTTAGGTTCTCTATTATTTATTTTATATTAAGTTATTTTAGGAGACTGTATTGCTTGTGAAAGGTATCAAACTGACAGCCACTACCTGGTCCAGCACAGGGAATCGTAACTGTGACATAGAGGGATGATCTGCAGGTGTGAGACAGCTGCTCATTTAGTTTTTGACCACTCTGTTGAGATTCCTATGAAGGGTATCAGTTGGTTCTAGTTGTGGGATTGATGTGGACAGTTATCCAACAGGTGCAGGTCTGAGATACCAGCCCAAAAGCACATGCTAACAGAATACATCTTTAATTAAGCCAATATAATTTTCTAGCCTATAACTCAACATGATTCTATACACAGAATTCCAAATCAATTTTAATTTATACATAATGTTTGTCTGCATAGCTTCTGAAACATGACATCATCCAGCCATTTCAGTATAAAAAGATATTGAAATGATCAAAAATAGCCTTTTTTACTATTTTTTTTTTAACAAACAACCCTTTGCACATGGGGGCAAGGAGGACCAGGGAAGGGTACCCATTTAGAGAAGAGGTTATGGCAAACAATATTGGTGGTTTAAGAGCATAGAACTAAAAAACTTTTCATCACCTGCCACATATAAATTAGTTTATTGTTTGTGACTCCTGCCAAAAAATGCACCTTCTTGGCCACCCATCACTTCAATGAGATATGGCAGGTTTGATGAAGCCTTGGGAACCTTTCACAATAGGGCTCTGTCAAACCATTCCTGTTCTGTCCACAGTGTCATACACTTACTGACTTCTCTTTCTGGAGCCCATACGAAGGTTTGTAGGCTCAGACTCCACACTAACTAGCACTGAAGGGATACATGCCACTATTGCTTGTGCAATGTAACTGTCACATCTCTGAAAACTAAGATCAGTGGCCTCTCCTTGGGGCACAATAAAAAGGTACTGCAAATTTCACTTTGTAGTAACTACAGCTTCAGAAATTGCATTAACTGTATTAGAAGGAGTCATAAGAAATGTTCTGGAAGGTTAGCTGGATATGGTAGGTGTCACATCTATACTAAGATGAAAAATCACTTTGCTAACTTACAGTGTTTTTCCCTTTGGTAACACCCTTTATTAAGGTGCCATTTATAAATAGTTAATTATTATTTATTAATGCATAAGCCACTTTATAGCATGCTGGATAACAACTAAAATTCATGTATTAAAGATGCACACACTTGGTTTAATACAATTTACGTCTTATAATATCCTTTGCAACAGATTCTCATCGCATCATCTGTTAAGCATTTATTACTAATACATTTTATAACACGCTTTATAATACATTATTTGAGGAAGTAGCTGCATTTAGTGATCATTTCATAAATAAGAATAAAGCATTTGTAACTGGCACCTTCATTTAAAGTGTTACCTTCACATTACCGGGTAGTCGTTCACCATCCATCTCACTTTGCAATTATTCTCAAAATGCACCTCTTAATAAAAGACACGTTAAGTTGTATTCCTTCCCCACGCCTCCACCTGATTAAAAGTTTGAATCATTTTCTTACAGCTGTTCTCAGATGTGTTACGATTGCGTACTGAGTTTGATTGTATTTATTTATTTATTTTGATGATGCCAAACTTTCTATTTAGTAACATTCTTTCTGAAAAGATGAGCACAATAAGATAGATAACTGCCTACCAGATTGGCCAATGCTGGCTGTTTGGATTCTTTGTAGAATTCTATTTTCCCACCAGCAAGAACGATCCAAGAAGTAGACCAGTTTTTCCTTAAAAAAATAAAATAAAATAAAATTAATGAATCAAGTAAGCATGAGCTATCTTGGTTGAGGAAGATAATACCATGGATTAAGCCAATAACACTTCATATTTGAAGACCTGGGTTCCAATCCTTTTTCAGAAATGAAAATGGTCCAAATTCACACTCTGTGTCAACAAGTGCACTTTTGTTGATGTTAACAGAGTTGCACCTGTTCACATCATGTCTGAGTTTTGCTCCATGGGTTTGATGGGCCAATTCCCTGAATTCACATTTAAAGCCCAGCATTGCTCTTATCTATCAAAGCACTTAAGCACATGCACAACTTTAACCAAATGAAGAGTCCAATTGAAATCAATGGCACTATTCACATGCTTGAAGTTCACATGTGATTAAATATTTTACTGCATCAGGGTCTGTATGATTGGGCACCATTTGGAGATCGATATTTAAGATAGGCCCAGGACAGGAATAGCAAAGATGTCATAATATCAGTGTGAGGTATACTGAGCTGTGCATAGAACCTATATTTAAAGATCAATACATTTTCTCCCTGTCCATAATAAAAAAACCAGAATCAAACAAGAGAGGTTTCCAGCAGATCAAGATACACGGTAGTAGTATTTTATGTAAGTTACAAGAAAGTGTAACGACATATAGAAGTTCTTAATTTGTCAAACACAAACAGCAACAACTTCTGTGGAGAGGTATAGAAGAGACAAAAACATGCTTTGCTAGCAGCACACTGGAGAGAACCACAAAAAAACGGTAATTACAAACCACACAGTAGATTATAATATTCATCACTATAATGGACACTTGTTCAAAAGCATGGCACTATCATTACCTAATTAACAGAACTAGTCACACAGAAAAAAATATATTTGCAAATAAAAATTTTAAGTTTCATTCTCTGTGATTTATGGGGTCATATTGTCATCCCCAAGAATTTAGACACACTACAGACAAAAATACTGCAAATTCTAAAAGTGTTGTAAATTTTAGCAGAAACCATTATTCATTCCAAAAAGTGCACCAGAAGTGATAATTAATCACAATTCACTATTGATTACTCTCCTATTTAATATATTTCAGTCATTCTATCAAGGAGCAGAAATAATACCTTGGGTGAAATCCTGGCCCCACTGAAATCAAAGACAAAACTCTCACTGACATTAACGCGGCCAGGGTTTGACCTCAGGCATATTAGTGACCACCCAGCCTATATAAATAATGAGCAGCAAAACCAAATATCTGAAGGCAACAATCCATGAACAACCCAGAAGCTGAAAATTATTCACCCAGTTTATTTGGTGAATATTTATCAAAAGCAAACACATTTGAAGAAAATGTGGATCCGTTTGTGAAGACTTGCTAACCAAAAAAGAAGGCTAAGGGTGGGATTTTCCAAAGTACCCAAGTAACACAGGTTCCACTGAAAGTCAATAGAACTTTGATTTAGGAAACTCCCTCTCAAATTCACAGTGAATAACTGGGCCAGATCCTCAGCTGATATGAACTATGCTGATTCACAATAGCTGAAGATATGGACCATTATTTGCAATAAACTGCTAACTAATCCTCACAATATCCTTATGAGGAAGTATTATAACTATCTGTTATTATCTGGGTTTCAAAAACGGCTACCAGTAAAAACCAAGGGGAAGGGTTCTCCAGCCAAACCTTATCTGCAGTTCCTTTTTTTACTGAAGGCTCTTCAGTGAGAGTGTCCTTTCTACCGCCCCCGCTACCAGACCAGTGTGCAATGATCAATGATTTTGGTTGACGTCCCTAATATTTTACATTCCCAGCGAGGACATCTGAGGCAATACCGGGCGGGTTATTTTACCTATCCTGTGTCAATCCAGTATGTGTTTCATAATTAATCCACACATAAATTAGCAGTAGACCTCAAGTTGAAAGCACTTGCCAGCCCTAGTCTACTCAGGCAAAGCTAGTGGAGAACTAAGATAGGGGCCAGTATGCAAGAGATTTGCATACATGTGTACCAGAGCCCCTCCTCTAGTAGACATATAATCAGACTTGCTCAAGAGTACATAAGTTGGCTTTATTTGATTCATCAACATAAAACATGTGTTGTGAGTACTGGGAGTCACAAGAAAAGCCATACTCAAACGATACTCAAAACCTACTGAATTTCAAGTCTCCTTACAAACTCAGAACTCAGATCAGATTCATCAGAAGGTTCCCTAAGGTGTGCAACCTTTCCTGTTAACTTGGGCCCAGCTTCAAGAGAACCTGGAGCTATTTACAATTTTGCACTGAAGATGTGAAATTTGCTTTTGCACAAAGCCATGTAAGACTGTTGTTTTGACTGAGCATATGTCTACTCTGCAATCACAGAGTGGGGTTGCAGCTTGTGTAGTCCTACTGGAGCTAGCTTTAATCAGGTACTATATCAGCAAAGCCAAGGCAGCACGGGCTTCAGGGTGGGCTGAACCCTGAAGCCTGATGGGTAATTACTGGCAGGGCTAGCCCACACCGAAGTCTGTCCTGCTGCAGAGTCACTGCTCTGTTACCCAAGCTAGCTAGATTAAAGCTAGCTCAGGTATATCTACATGAGCAGCTCTCTGACTCTGTGATTGAAGTCCAGACGCACCCAGAGTTTCACTTTGAGTTTTAGGGTTCATCTCATCCTGAAATCCAGGATGAAGCTAAAGGGTGTGTGTAGCGGGATGGTCACCCCGCTCATGCCCTGAAGGGCTTAAAACAGCCCTGGGAGAGGGCTGGGGTGGGGGGAAAGCTAGGCTGATTGGGGGAAAGCAGCCACAGGTGGGGCCATGCCCCAATCAGGCCCTGCTGGCCCTATAAGAGGGCTGAGGGCCAGAGACTGGAAAACATTCTCCTCTCTCTAGCTTTTTGAGAGACAAGGACCTGGCTGCCTGGGAGCTGAGAAGGGTACTTAGGGTGGAGCAGTGCTGGGGAAGGGCAGAGGGAGCTGGGGAGCTCCAGCCTAGCAAAACCCTAGGCAGCAGGCCTTGTTACGGTAAACAGTGCTGGACAAGAGCAGAGGAAGCTGAGGAGTTCCTGCCTAGCAAAATCCCAGGCTGCAGGCCTTGGTAAGGGACCTACAAAAGGGGCTGCAGGGAGTCAGCCCAGAGATAAGCAAAGGCAGCAGGTCCTAACCCCCTTGCCGATGATGAGTGGTTTACTGACTGCAGTCCGCCCCAGGGAGTGGGGGCTAGATGATGACTGGCAGTTAGTCACTGAGGCAAGGTGGGGATAGAGGGTTGGGGGCTCCCCTGGGAGGGGAGACCCAGAGACAGTGGGTTGCTGCTGGGGGCAGAACCCTGAAGTAGAGGGGCACCGGGGCCCAGAAGGGACATGGGGGGCCAGCGGTGGGTGAGACACCGGCCTGTAGAGGGCATTCTGGGCTGGAAAGAGCTAATTCCTGAGATGGCCAGCAGGGGGCGCCACGCCAGTGAGTCATCACCCTGCCACAGTGTGGAAGAAAAATAGAGGAAACCTGAAAAATAATTTTGAAGGATCCCTTGAGAAGTGAAAGATCTAAGCTTCACAAGAACTGTAATTGGAGGTATGTTCCTGATGATGCATGTATGTGGTTAGCTAACAACCACTGCATCTATATATTGCATGTAAGCATGGATTGTTAGTGTTATGGAATACTGAGGTGAGACCATGTCTCAGATACGGTAATTTCAAAGCATTCTGCATCAAGACTTTAGTGCCATGTGGCAACAAGCAGTGTTAGTGAACTTTGAATTCTCTTTTTTAGGGGAAAGGGTTGGTTCAATCCCTTATGACATATGAAGATTCAGAGTGTTCTTGCAGGATAGTGTGTAGCAGAATCAGAATCTGACAAGACAATGACTATATCATATTTGAGTATGGCTTCAGGACAAGATGGGTTTTTTCTCTACCATTCTCCTTACATTAAAAATTATCTTTAAATCAAAACTTCATGGTTTCTACTTATTTACCTTTAATTTTTAGTTCACAAAAGCAGTCTTTGTTTATGAAGTGTTTAGACAGACCTTAATAAGGTCAAATATAGTTTTGGGGGGTAACTAGTTTTTCTACAGATGGACATTCATATATAAAATTTCACTGGACATGTAAAAGTGTGGGCAAGGTTTTCAAGCCCTTTGGGAAAGTCAATTCAGCAGTGACTGTAGGCTTTTCCAGATGCATATTCCATAGCTTTGAAAAATTCACTCCCAGTGACTGAGCAATAAGGGATAAATAAAGAGAGGGAGAAGATGGATAAAGTATACGTAGACCAAAAAAAAGAAGTTATCTTTGTCTGTTTTTCATCTACAAAGAGAGACAGATAGCCTTCAATATCAGTAGGCAGAAAGATCCAAAATTAAAACCAAAAAGAATATTGCATAAAATCATCTTTTTGAATTAATAGAATTGTTTTATATAAAGTTTAAAAAATGGTGGCAGAGTCACCAAAGTGTGAAATCTGACATTTTCATATTGTAAAATGAAGCAATACACATAATACATCAGCCTTGCAGCAGCAGCAGTATTTGCATTCTATCAAATGGACACCTGATGGCAGCACATTATAACACCAACACTGTTCACAATTGCTCCGTCTCTTAATACAGTAGTGCTTTTAAAATCTGAATGGACAATGCCATGTTTATAAATGCAATAATAATATTCTGAATGTTCCATGTGTAACCATATGAGTTGGAAACAAACATATTCTGCATGCTTTTCTGTTCTGAATACTACATGGCATTAATACATGCAAAGCCCCACTTCTTACTCATACATACCCTTTGTTTAAGTAATGTTAAATGCCTGATAGAAAATCCCAAAAAAGCAAATTAATTCAAAGTTTCAACTGATACTCCTTTGAACTTAGGTCATCAACACAGAATGAGACCTTGAGGCTGACTCAACTCATCACTAATAATGCATACAAGTTGCAAGAAATGAATGCATTCTTCCAGTCCAAGATTGCCAGGAAACTATGCTGCTGCTTCTCAAACTAGGATCTGGCCATGTGTTTGTCACCTCCAGATTGGACTATTGTAACACCATATCTGGTGTTGAAGGAAGAAAAGATACAACAAGTCCAGTTATTAAAATATCAGCGTCATCCTGAGCAATATCTGCACTTTCCAGGGCTCCCAGTTTGCTTTTGGTGTCAATTCAAGGCTGTGATTTTCATCCCTTACGCCCTCTATGGGTTGGGTACTAGCTACATCACACCCCACTCTTCATTCTCAACCTAACAAGACAGCCCTCAGAACAATGTCTCTGACAAGCTTATAGAAGGGAGGTAAGGCATGCTCTATTGAGGAACCCCCCCTTGTGAAACAGCCACTGGAGAAGATAAGACTTAGCTCAAGTTAGGCCCTTTCTAGAGCTCTTTACTGAGACTCTACATTTTGCAAAAGTCTTCAGTCAAAAACCAAAACCAAGGAATGACAACAGAGAATGACAAAGACAGACACTTCAGTGGTCTTACTCCATCTTTAAAAACCTTTAAGGGAAAGCTCAATCAAACCTTTGGTTTACTTGTGAATGTCTCTGTTTTGGTCAGTTCTGATCATTTCTGTATAGCAATTTGTTTTTTGGTTAAATTTACTTTGTATATAGGATTTTGCTACCAGAAAAAATATAATGCCTCAGAGATGATGTGGGGTTAAACAACATGATCTTGGCAATATATAAGGGCAAAAGAGTATTTGCTTTCAAACACCCTGGGTCACTGACCCAAAAGACCCACGTGGTTTATTGCTATGTAGACAGTTAGGAACTTTAAAATGTAGATCTTTCTTCAGATAGAATTTTATAATATATCATATCAATTAGTCAGTAATTCTTAAGGTAGAATGAATTGTGTCAGTTCTGCTGCCATTCAGGTACCTATAGAGAGAGGATTTTCCTCGGCTGTCAGTATTTACCTAACTCTGAACCCACTGAAATCAATAGTGAAACTCCCTTTGACTTCAACAGCAGCAGAGATAGGTCAGCTCTGACAGCTTTTAAAAGTCTTACCCTAGGTGCCTATATGGAAGCAGCAATTATACGGGTATCCAGATCACACCCCTGAAGTCCACACCAGCTGTGCCCAAACGTTGTCCAGCAGAAAGCTGCATTATCTATTTGCCTGGAGCCCAAAGGCTGCACCTAATGTGCATAAAATGGAACAGAATTGCAGCTGTCCCCATTTTTAATATGGAAGCAGGGCTCATGGTCATATCATATGATATAGCCTGGCAGCTCATATTAACTATATTCTGAGAGCTGTAGCCTCAGCAAGCTACAACAACATATTAAACATGAGAGCACCCATGTGCAGAATAGTAAAACTGTGGATTGCATTTGGTTCATACGCCAGGCATTGGCCATTTCTGATATTCATGATACGGCCCATATGACTTCTGATTAAATTTTATATCATTGACACAACATAAAATGCACAATACCTTAACTTCTTGCCTCCATCTGCAATTTTAGCTTTTAGAAGATATCCTTCTTTTTCCACTACCTGCAAGAAAGAATATTTATATCATAACCCTATCTTTTATTAATATGAACCAATTTATTTAGTACACGCTACAAGACTCTGTATATAGGAATGTCTAGTGTCGTAGCACTTTATTACTTATTCTTATTTTAGTTATCTATGGTCAGTTCCTTTCAAGTGCTGGCAAATTATCTTTAATGTCAATCAAATATATAGTAATAAAATGGAAAAGAAACTCTGAACATTACATCTGAAAAAAACCTGTTTAAGTGCAAGTAAAGTTTCTGGTTATGAAACATTGGCTAAAATGTATCATATTGGTTCACTAATACATCTTCAGTTATATGAAATGTCTATAGGAGTTTTATATTTGCTTATAAGCTATGTAGAACATATATTATCCTAGAGTCATAGCACCCTCTGCTGTGAAATTTTTAGCTCTTATAAGCTACCTACCGTCAAGTATATAAATGACAGACCTCCAAAGATTATCTAGTGTAGGTGCACATCTATAGGTGGCACTTTTCCCTTTGAGTCAGTACTAAATCAAGACCGTTGTAAGGCGCAAAAAGGCATTATGCTTTTAGTGGTACTGTCTTTCCAATGAGATGTAATACAAAGGCCCTCACCTCTTGCAGCCATTAAAAGGTCACACTCAAATGGGAATTGTTTATGTTCATGTGAGGGCAGCATTTGTCCTTAAATTTACAATTGCACCAAAATGTTCTAGTGATATAACCTAGGGAAAGCACACTGTGAGTAGCTCATCGCTGCCACCACAATCTTGAGTTGGAATTACAAATGAAAACACCACAACTTGTGTGTATCTACCAAACCTGGGCCAGAACATCTGGTGAGGCCAAACTGGCCAGAGCACAAATATGTGTGTGTGTGTGTGTGTAGATGTGATTTAAACCTCACCTTTGTAGTTCCCCAATCCTAGAGCTGCTTTGTGAAAGCCAGTTCTCCCTGTGCAGTGTTAAAGCAGTCTAAGGATTGCTCTAAATTATAGTAGGCTGCAGCACTCAAAGGGGGCCAAAATTGCAGTTGAGGATTGGCAGAGCACAGGGACATCCTGGCTCACTCCTTTCCTTGAACCCCACCCCCAGCCCCACCCCCACCCCACACACACTCTTTTATTTGTTAAACCAGCAGCAAGGAAATTCAGTAGCGTAAGAATTCCTATGTCAGATCAATGGCACTAGATGATCGTCCTTATACTCGGGAAATTGAGGGGTTGGTTTCACCAACTTTATGGCCAGATTATGATGGCAGTGCAACAAAAAGTAACCACCCCTTACTGAAGGAGTTGGGCATTGTTTTAGTGTATGTTGAAGAAACTTTTATTTTGGCCTTCAGCTAAATCACCATGACCTGTGAACCCATCAGATTGCATTAGCTAAACAGGATCAAATCAGGTTAGTAGACCTCTACCCCAATATAACGCGACCTGATATAACACAAATTCGGATATAACGCGGTAAAGCAGTGCTCCGGGGGGGCGGGGCTGCGCACTCCGGTGGATCAAAGCAAGTTCAATATAACACGGTTTCACCTATAACGCGGTAAGATTTTTTGGCTCCCGAGGACAGCGTTATATCGGGGTAGAGGTGTACTTGGAAAAGAGCATTAAAGGAACACCTAAATGGTGCAGGAAGAGAGACTGGTGATTTAGAAGATGACTGTCTTCACTTCAGTCATTTATGAACTCATGTCCCAGGAAGATGCTGGTAACTTCATATAGTCTCTGCTGAGTCATCACAGCTCATGGTGGAGCAGATGATTTCCTAAAAACTGTCATAGGTGTTAGCCTTCTGCAGGGTTATATACAGCAATAGAAAACATGCTTTATATATAAGGGAGGATTATAAAATCAAATATACAAGTCTGTTCTTACTCTACACAAATATGACTATATAAACAGTATGGTATATACAATGGTACCCAAAGGGTACTTCAGTTTCTCATGAGAGTTTTAGTTTGGAATATACAATACTGTGTACACTTCATATACATACGTTTGTACATGCATACTGAAAATTAGTACTCTTACAGACAACATTTTGGGTGACATCCTCATCTGAACATATAGGAATGTGTGTGTGCCTTTTCTACAACTTGCACTAATTCCATTCATAGATGCCAAGGCCAGAAGGGTCCATTGGGATCACCTGGCCTGACCTTTTGTATAGCACAGGCCATAGAACTTCCCCAAAATAATTCCTAGAGCATGTATTTTAGAAAAACATCCAATACTGATTTAAAAATTCACCACAGCCCTTGTTGGATGTTCCATGCAAATCCCTGGGTGTCAATACGGAGTGTAGAGAAAAAAAACATTTAGGACCACAGGCATTGTTCGCCAGAATCATATCATCACTCCATCTAGCTAGAGAAGGGGGAATAATTTCAGATAAAGAACTAACCCCAATATCCTCCTACTTTTCAACCTACTTGTAACAACCCCTTGGATCATTTTCCATCCGTTCTCATTCTTCAATTTTTGTTGCTTTACACTTCTGGTGTGTAGTAAGGGCCAGAGGTGTTAAATGTCAGATGAGAATGTTATTCTCCGAATTTTCCATCCACCTGGAAATGGCAGTTGGGAGGAGCTTTTACTAATCAACAAGTTGTTGATCGCTTCTCCAAACCAGATCCAAATTTTGATCATTTCAAGGTTTGCCCATCACTATATCTAGATTGGTATTATATTCAAACACAAATAGAAGCAATGTTGAATTTCAATATTCAGTTTTAACAATCCCTATCCTGAAATTTGGGGGATTTAAGAACATGATTCATTTCCAGATTAAAAAGTTGCTGCTCAGACCCCTCTCTATAACAATCCTGAACTGGAACAGCAAATGAATACACTACCAAAACTGAGGGATCTAGGGAATTCAAATCCAAACTGCACAGCTGAAACCCATCTCTTGTTTTAACTTAGATGTCTAGTTCTATCTTAGATATTTCAAGAACTAGTATTCCAATCTCATGGTTTATCCTGGCACTAGAAATCCTCCAGGTAATATTCAGAAGGCTCCTTATTTCGATATATGGTAGTTGCTTATATATTATTCTGATTTAATAAGTACAATGATTGCCTTTAAAAATGTTACAGTTGTCTTTGATAACTTGATGTTATCCCAGTATTCATTGATATTTCCCATAATTAGTACAGGGAATACCAAGGGAATACTGCAGAAACATTTTTTAGTTACCAAGGCAATTGAAAAGGTTTTAAAGGTACCACTCTTTCTAGGTACATATACTATATAAAGCAATATATGCAGATGTATTGCACAGTACATCTGCTAATGTCCCTTTTCTTATCTTATGTGATTTCACAGAAATCCTTCTAGGACAATTCAGTTTATTCTTCCAGTCCTTCATCTGATGGATGACATGGGGTTACAAAATCATGAAATGTCCTTATAGTACTCTCTTTTCTTTCTGCCTCGGTGAATATCCATCATTTGTTTTCGAGTTGTTGACCTTCCTGCACCTTTCCAGCTGAGGAAAGGTTGAGAGAATAATCTAAAATACCCTGAAAGAATTAGCATAAAAATAAGATACTGGAAGCCTAGGACTGCTTCTTTCTGTACTTAAAGAAAGTATTAAATATGAAAATTATATATATATATACACTTGTGTGTGTCTGTGTAGTGGGTATAATTGTGTGTAGCTATCACAGACAGGGATGTACACTCACATATTTGTGTGTATTAATATATGAAAGAGTGAGGTGGTCTGCTAGTGTTATTGGAAAATAGTATCAGAAAACATAATTAATACTATATCAGCTATGGTTTCTATAGCTGTCCTGAACTGAATTATATATGGGAACTGGGCCAAATTCTGAAGACTTTAATCAGACAAAATTGAAGTAAATGTCATTATCTAGATTCTGAATTTTCATGTTAATGTTCTTTTAAAAAATATAATCTTTTAATTTGCCTCTACTTTTCTCCAGTAAAATTCTACAGGTAACTAATTATGTACAAAAAATTAAATTAAAACACAGTAGCATGGGCAAAGGCAGAAAACTGGCTTCACTCTTCTCAATATATATTTTTCTCTTCACTAAATCTCAAACATTACAAAAAACAAATTCACACCTAGTATGTTCCCTTAATTTTGCTTATTCTGCAAATCAAAACTAATAATTTTTGGAAAAGAAATATAAGCAGTTAATTAACATTTAACTATTAGTATTGCTGAAATGTCAGCCTAGTGCTACTGATTCAATAGCAAATTCAAATTGTATATCATTAACTAAAATGCTTTGCCGTTTCTAACATTATAATTTCCATTAAGTAACAAACTTTCCACACATCTTTACTTCTTTCTACCCCCTTAACATATTAAAGCATCCAAAGCATCAAGTGTTCATCTTTAATACAACACATACTATATTTCCATTAAAAACATTTAAAGTAAATAAGCAAAGCAATACATAGATTCTGTAATACGATTGCTTACCGTTTGTTCCTTTGGGCTAATGATGTCTGTGAGTATTAAGTTATGTTGGGAATGATTCCTTCTATGACGAGATATCTGAAAATATATTAATTTACAACTTAGAATCAGCTTGATATAATTGTACCAAATCAAACAAGATTTACATGTAAAGATAGACGGAAACAATCTGTTGACAGGACATGTGCAGTGTGTGTATATGCATATGTGTATTTGATATATTAAATAAAAATGAAGTTTTTGAAAACCTGGTTCCCACTGAGCATGAACAGACTTTAGGATCATTCCTAGTTCTAATCTTTGCAAGACAACTCTGGCAAATTAAGCTAAAATCAACTGGCATATAAATAAGCCTTCTGAGCTTATCTAGAACATTTCATTCACAGGATCTCAAAGCAGTTTTAAAAGATGGGTAGTATTATCCCCATTTTACAGATAGGGAAATTGAAGCACAGAGAAGTTAATGATGAGCCCAAGGCTACATTGCAAGTCAGCGAGAGAAATGGGAGATAGACTAGAACTGGGAAAAGAACCTAATGTATCTATTATGTTCCAGAAATTGTGATGGCTATCCCCAAACCTTCCATGACTAGAAGGCTACATAAATATTTTGGTCCTGATTCTGCTGCTCGGATTGGGGCCGTAATTTCTTTCAGTCCCCTCTTTTTTTCAGGAGAAAAGTGTACAAAACTAATTGACACAAGCATTACACATGACCCTTGGAAATTATCAGAGCTACATGAATCTTTCACAATGAACCTAAAACTCACCTGCATTCAGGTTTTCCTACAAACCTGAAACTCAGGCAGATTACCCAAAGATATGCCAGGTCTTTTTGTAAAAGTTGGTTGTGCTTTAATTGAGTTTTAAACACAAAAGAGGGTGATTTACAGTTGGGAGTTGGAACCAAAACAAGAAAAAAAAATCAAATTTGGACTGAATTTTACTCCCCCTAATCCATTCTCTTATTACCTACTAAAACACAGTTAACAAAAAGCCATAATGTATTGTGTTTACATTTAAATATCTGAATCTACCAACTGTTCTTAATTAATCCGTAGGGCCTCCCTTAAAAAACAGTTAACCATATTATGATCCCATATATTTCTGCACACTTTGCCTTCATGTTTATATGTAACCACTAACATTTTAAGCCCTGAAATCTATCTCCTAGATAGAGCTCTGCTCTCCTAGTCAGAGCTAATGAGTTTAATGAATTACCAGTTATAAATTTAATACAAACATTTCAGATAAAGAGATAAACATTCTTCACAATTCAAAAGTTTCTCTGACCTATTTATAAAGAATATCACTTAACAATTTCATTAGGGGTGAGTAACCGCTGGTGACATGGCTGTGTCCTAAAGTGTTTTTCTCTCTTAATATTCTGCATCTTAAGCAATCGAGCCTTCATAAGAAATACTTTAGTTAGTGGCAGTCGCTCCTTTGGGGAGAAAAATATGTCAGACCACATTTTCTGTATTTTGCAATCTTGTTTTCAGGAGTGTCATGTTCCTGTTTTATTAGCATGTAGGGTAAACAAGAATGATTTGCTGATGCTATTGAGAGAACTTCTAAGACTGTGGTCTTTCTATTTAGATTTTGGATTGAACTTAATATTAATGCAAACAGAGGCATGTGTATAAATTCAAAATAAATTAATTCAATTGATCTTTTTTTCTTATCTTCAGCATTACAAATCTGGAGACGATATACTGCACAAGAGATATAACTAAACTATTCAGGTCTAGATCATATAATTCTCTCTTACAGACCTCTACACCTAATTATTCTTTTACATCTAACAAGGCATATTGCTAAATGATGTTTTTTAAAATATTATTTTCTCTTGGCCAAATTACATAAAATGACACACTGCTATTCCCTAAGGTCTATTTTATAGCTAAGCAATATTCAATGGGTGGCTCAAGAATCAAAACGTGGCTTTTTGTGGCCCTGCATACCACTCTTGGGACATCCACTGGACTGATCTGAAACCTTCTTTTGCTCTGGACTTGGGAACAATGGCCAGAGCAATGATAAGGGGAATGCTCTCTATGCTGCCTGACACACTCTAAAGAGAATGGACAGGATCCACTCGGATATACCTTGAAGCAGCCAGAAATAAGGAAGAATGAATGGACAGAGAAAGAGAGGGGAGAAGTATCCTTCAGTTTCTTCCCATAAGCCATGATTGGTATGTGAGGAATGGGATGTGGGAAGGAGAGAGAAAGAACATAAGAACTGCCTTGCTGGGTCAGACTAATTGCCCATCTATACACCTGTTTCCAACAGTGGCTCATACTAGAGCTTCAAGGGGAGTGGACAGAACAGAGCAGTTTGAGTGATTCATCCCATCATTCCTCTTCTGGCTTCTGACAGGCAGAGGTTTAGGGTCGCACTAAGCATGAGATTGGGTCCGTGACCAGCTTTGCTAATAGCCATTGATGAACTTCTCCATGAACTCATCCAGTTCTTTTTTGAACCTAGTTATATTTTTGGTCTTCACAACATCCCATGACAATGAATAAACAACAAGGAGTCCTTGTGGCACCTTAGAGACTAACACATTTATTTGGGCATAAGCTTTCGTGGGCTAAAACCCACATCATTAGATGCATGGAGTGAAAAAAACAGTAAGCAGAATATATATTGTAGCACGTGAAAAGATGGGAGTTGCTTTACCAAGTGGGGGTCAGTGCTAATGAGCCAATTCAATTAAGGTGGAAGTGGCCTATTCTCAACAGTTGACAAGAAGGGGTGAATACCAAGGGAGGGAAAATTACTTTTGTAGTGCTAACGAGGCCAATGCAGTCGAGGTGGCCCATTTCCAACAGTTGAAATTTAGGTGTGAGTATGAGCAGAGGGAAAATTACTTTTTGTAGTGACCCATTCACTCCCAGTCTTTATTCAGGCCTAATTTGATGGTGTCCAGTTTGCAAATTAATTCAAGTTCTGCAGTTTCTCGTTGGAATCTGTTTTTGAAGTTTTTTTGTTGAAAAATGCCACTTTTAAGTCTGTTATTGAGTGCCCAGAGAGATTGAAGTGTTCTCCTATTGGTTTTTGAATATTACAATTCTTGATGTCTGATTTGTGTCCATTTATTCTTTTACATAGAGACTGTCCAGTTTGGCCATTGTACATGGCAGAGGGGCATTGCTGGCACATGATGGCATATATCACATTGGTAGATGTGCAGATGAACTCCCATCTTTTCATGTGCTATAGTATGTATTCTGCTTATTGTTTTTTTTTCCACTCCATGCATCTGATGAAGTGGGTTTTAGCCCACAAAAGCTTATGCCCAAATAAATTTGTTAGTCTCTAAGATGCCACAAGGACTCCTTGTTTTTGCTGATACAGACTAACATGGCTACCACTCTGAAACCTGTCACCATGACAATGAGTTACACCGGTTAATTGTGCATTGTGTCAAAAAGTACTTTCTCTTGTTTGTATTAACATGCTGCCTATTCATTTCATCAGGTGGCCTCTGGTTCTTGTGTTATGTGAAGGAGTAAATAATACTTCCTTATTCACTTATTTCACATCATTCATGATTGTATAGACCTCTATCGTATCCCCGCTTAGTCCACTCTTTTCTAAGCCAAACAGCACTGATGTTTTTAGTCTCTCCTTGTATGGAAGCCATTCCATAGCATTGATCTTCTTTGTTACACTTCTCTGAACCTTTTCCAATTACACTCTATCCTTTTAGAGATGGAGCGACAAGAACTGCACACAAGGTATGGCATTGTATTTTTCAGTCTATCTACCCTCCAGTCATCCGGTACAGAGGCTTTTTTCAGCAGCAGGTTACACACTATAGTTAGTAGTCTTGCTATTTCATATTTGAGTTCCTTCAGAACTTGGTGAGTACCATCTAGTCTGGTGACTTATTACTATTACATTTATCAATTTGTTCTAAAACCTTTTCTATTGATACATCAATATGGGATAGTACTTCAGATTTGTTGCCCAAAAGGATAGCTCCGATGTGGGTATCTCCCACACATTCTCGGCAGTGAAGACAGGCAAACAGACTGACAGAAGATACTGCATTCAAAAGATTTCCAGAAAGCAACACAACAATTACCAGTTCCAGATATAGATGACTTCCTTGTCCCATTATTATAAATCTTTAAATCATTAAAAATCTTCATTGTGCATGCAGCACCAGAAACATTAATGGAAACAGAACAGGAGTACTTGTGGCACCTTAGAGACTAACAAATTATTAGAGCATAAGCTTTCGTGGGCTACTGCCCACTTCTTCGGATGCATATATATGCATATATGGTGCAACAAGTACTCCTGTTCTTTTTGCGGATACAGACTAACACGGCTGCTACTCTGAAACCTGTCATTAATGGAAACAGCATGTGTGTTGAGAGAGAACAGGACTCTTAGTTGTTATTTATTAAATGATTGATATATTAGTAGTTTTGTGGAAATGATACCCACGTTTCTGTAAAAGTAGAAAATATGAAATCATGTCAAGCAGTAATGGTGGATTCCAATGTAACTCAGACAAAAACCTCCTTCAGCCCCCAAAACTGAATCTAGATCTAGACTTTGAACCTGTGGCCTATCTCTATAGTGAATCAAGCCAAACCAACACTTTCATTAGAAATCTCCCCAAACATCTGGCTCTCAAATGAAATGAAAGAAAACTTTAAACAAAGTTTTTTCTATTCTTTGTAATTCATAGTGAGCATTTGGTTTAGGATAGTGACATCCTTTCATTCAGATCTCCATAAATTGAATCAAAGCATCTTGACAGAAACTCCCAACAGAAGTAAAGACATACTGTGGAGATTTGTCTAAAAATTCATCAGAACATAAATATTTATATTTTGTAAATATCCCATCTATTAAAGCAGTTTATTGGTCACATTACAGTGCTGCTTCCCAAATATACTTATAGTCAGTAGGAATCTGTTCTAAACAGGACCACTTGATTGACAGAGGGCTGCTTTGGAAACAAAATTTACAAATAAATCCCCAATTTTGCTTTATGTAAAATACTGAAAATCTAGGTGATTACTAACAACTGTATGGGGCATATTATAAGAGTTGTGCACATGCACCTAGAGAAGGATTCACTCCATTAATTTGGTTCCAAGATATTCTTGTTTTATAGGTAAACAATAAGGGGCATGATTTAGGATTTCACCATCACAATACCACGCACCCCATTATCTTAATAAAGTCAAGCTGAACCTAAATAGCATCTGTCATAACACCTCTATCTCATCCCATAGTGTGTTATGAAAGGCAAAGATTTATAAGAGTAGTTCTAAAAAGGAATCTCAAGGAAAGTCATCTTATCAGCAGTTTTCTGATTTGATGAACATTCTTCAGTCAGCAACAATGTCACCTGCAGCATTAAAAATCCACTCAGAGAGCGCCTGCAAGTCCGTGGGCAAGTCTGGTTTTGTTAAATTCAGCCTCAGCAACTTCTTCTCCTCTCCTCCCCCCAGTTAGCTAAAGGGTATCCCTCTACTACTGGAGTTATTCTAGCATCCAAGAACTGATCTAGTGTCATATTTTCTGCAAACACACAAAACCTCCGTAAAATATGCCTGCTATCCCAGGAGGAACTGATAACTCCCTTACAACTACTATTTTAACATAATTAATTTAATGTAAATAAAATACCTGTGAACTTTTACAATGACTTGATCTCTAATTTAATTTCCTTCTGTGCTCCCATTTGTTCTCAAGATGTTTTCTAAAAATAATATGCTTAGCTTTGGGGGTTCACTCTGATTGTGTGCCGATAAAGCAATCCTAGCAAAACGCAGCTCGTTGCTAGTTATTCTCTTATCACAGCAGGACCCAGATCCTAAAAAAGGACCTTGGGACATTCACACTAGAAATCGGATTCTAATGACTCATCTTGGCAATGAACAGAAACACTATGATTTTTGTGTCTAACCAAAACTAACCAAGACAGCAGGGATTTCAAATATGGACTCCTCCTAACAAACTGCTCAAGCACAATCTACAAAGAATTATTACCTGGAATTATCTGCTGAATAATTATGAACAAGCGAATTCCAGATAATTGCAAGAGATTTGTGGATAATTCACAAACAGAAAAAAGAGATTACATTTTATTCACTGTGAATTATTCACCCAACAAGCTCTACCTTGTAGCGTACTGCCAGAATCTCAGCCTGCAGACCACTTGGATTTCCCAAGTATAAAATGCAGAGTTAAGATGATTTGCCTCTATAATTTCCTCAAAAATGCTTGTCTCACACCACCAAGAAAAAATTTGATGGATGTTTTAGTAAGTTTTCTGCAAGGATATTTTCACTCTCTCCAAGTTTTGACCTCCCTTTTAAGGGACTTCTCCAGGGGTATGTCTATTATTTTACTGCATCAAACTAAAATTGTAACTTCCATAATGGAGAATCCCTTGTAAACACCTCAAGTTAAAGACTGCACTTGGTAAGCTCTCTGGCCCTGATCCAGGAACGCACATAGGCATGTGCTTAAGTGCTTTGCTGGATCAGGGTCAGAACGTTCAGTGCATTGCAGGATTGAGCTTTCCAGCTGCAGCTTATATTTGCTGTACAAATACAAAACTAGCCACATAAACTTCTGCAATTCCCTTCATACAACAAAGGAAGGGCAGATAATACTGATTCAATGATGTCTGTATTCATTTCATCTCCAGTCACTCAGATACCACAGAGATGGGCAGATCCTAGACGGGAGGTACAATAATTTACAGTTAATTTCTTAATAGCACCATCTGTGGACAAATGTTAAACACTGTAGCATTTAAATTTACTACTGGGTTCCAAATAAAATATATTTTTAACATTTAAGACCCATTCTTAGGGGTTATGGGACAAACCAGTACCTCTGCGAAGGGATCCTTTATGGCATTTTCTGCCCCCTCCTAGTCATCTGGAATATTTCAGCAGGATTCCATCCCTAATCATTCCATCAGATGAGGATGACCCACACTATTAAGAGATGGCTCCTGCACTCTCCCCAGAATCAGCAAGTCCCCAGGGTCTGATAACTTCAGCACCAGCTCCATAGCCCTTGTAGCACTGCTAGATTTCCTCATAGCATAACTCCACGAGAACTCCATTGGAGTCACCCTGTCAGGACTATCCCCAGCACTTGCTGCTCTAGGGTCTCTCTGTAAAAAGGAGAGGGGACTTCCCCCAGGTAGAGAGGGTGATGAAAATCATAATGCAACATAAGGCTGAATTAACTTTTCATCCTGCCTTTTCCACGTGGATTCATGGGAAGAGGCAGGAATGATATATGTCACCTGAATCTTGCCCTCACCTCTCCCCATGCTGTTTCTAGCCTTCCCCTCTCCCACAAAAGAGGCTGCACAGGATTCATAGGAGGTAGAGGTACAGTGCCATGGAAGTGACTAAGATCTCTCTGCAAAGGAACAGGGATTTGCCTGGAGGGAACCTTTGTATGCCTGCTAGGAACCAGAATCTGTCTGTACATCACTTAATAAGGAAACCATTTCACAGTCCTCACACATTTGAGCATATTACATATTGTCACCAGAATCTGTACACTCAAGAAAAAATAGGTTTGTGTTGCATTCCCTCTGCATGTCTCCTTCGAGCACACTGCCCTCTATATTCAGTTCAGATCTCTTGAGTGTGAGAGAGTAATGATAATGATTTTGTTTCCCTTGACCTCTTGATCACTTATAAATCAGAGTCCTATAAACCTTTTCCACACTGAGAGGGTCCTCCTTCATATTCCTTCATATTCAGGCTTATAAAGGTACGTATTTTATATCAAGGCAATTTAATAGAAAAGAAAGTACTCTACAGGATCAGGGCTTAATCTGGATAAGCATCCTAACAGTTAATTTACTCCTAATGTAACCACATTTATTCAGCTGCTTTGGTCAACAGGAGTAAGAATACAAAAATGTTCAGATCCTAGGTTAAATTTGGGTCAATCCCAAATTACAAATAAGGTGTACTGGATAACAATAAGAGCAGTAATTATGGGTTCTATTCCAAAACATGGGGTTCACTGAAACTGTGCCATATTTCTCCCCAAAGTTCTTGCTGGATTATCTAATTGATATTTTTGTCCCTTATAATTATTTCAAGAACTCCTCTTCTTCCTGTATCAGGCATTATTCAAATCCCAGCCCGGACTATGATCCTTTTGCACCTCTCTGGCAGTGCAAAGGTTAAAGCTGGCCCAGTTGGGAAAGTGACAATTTTCCTGCCCTGAGGGAGTCCCCATCTCACGAAGCAGGCTTTAAGTCACGCTTTTCTAGCCCCCTCTGGTTTAGGAACCATGTCCAGATCATACATGGTGAAGAAGGCACAGTCCCCAAGGGCTGTTAAGAGTCCATGTAAGGTAGAGAACCTAAAGGCTGCTCTAATTTACGTCAGGGCTATTTTGGCTCCTGTCAGCCCTGGGGGTTGACGAAACATATAGATGGTACAGCCATATTTCCTGCTGTCCCCTATTTTCTTCACCCTGTGCCTCTCAAGTGGACCCAAAGGTCAAGATCTAAATCTACATTAAATATAATACAAATTGGTTGCACAGGTGACGATCTCAATGGGTGAACCAATAAGTAAGAGAGGTAAGGGGGGCTTTTTATGTTTTGATATCCATTTTTTCTCAGTATTATACAGTGTAATCATTATACACTTCAATAAATTATATTCCTCTAGTGAAAACAAGTCAAAATACATTAATAATACACATGTATCCATAAATCAGCCCTCTTCAGCTTGCCTTTCTATTGTTCATAACATCCCCAATACCTTTGGTTAGTACTGCAGTAGTAGGAGATACCATGCTGTTCTTAAATATTGCAGGTGTTTTGGGTTGGATGGTACGTCAGTTAAACTGGATATGAAACAGAAGCAACTGGAGGATCACCAAGGGAATAGAGTCCTCACAATAGTCTGATACACCTTGCCTTCACCTGTCACGTGTGTAGCTCTGCATTTCTTGATGTTATTTCCATAAGAGCAGCAGCTCACGTGAGTTGTTAAAACAAAAAGCAACTGTATACTTTCTGTATACTTTATTTGAATTAAAACAACAAAGTAGAAAAAGAAGAAATGTATGGTCTCCATGAAAGAACCCAGGATGTTTAATTCATTATATCAGCTATTCTGAACTGAAGTTGTTCTCCAAAATGGTAGCCTCAAGGCAGATGGGCAGACAGAGTCCTTAAAAATTGAAAGCTACATGTACAGAAACCAATTACATAACAGTGGCACTACAAACTGAATGCATTACAATAGTGCTTTAATGTAATTTCTGTAAGCATCGTCTTATTGGAAGAAAAACAGTTAATAATGTCCCAGTGCTATAGATCTGCAAGTACTATATACTCATATATATCTCTGTATAAGAAGGATTCTTAATACTACAAGACCTACAAACATACGCCTTTCTAGTAGATGCTTTGTTAATGTATCTCTTTATCTTGCCCACCTAATTCATTCTCCCAGAGTTAGACAAGCCAAAAGCTCACCTTATGCTACTGCAGAAGCAATTTTTATTTTTGAAGGTTAATCCAACTCAGCAGGATTTAGAGATGGCACTTTTCCTTGGTCGTAGGCATGTTGGCTCAGGCCAGACAGCTGTTTGGACATTCTCCACTGGGAATCTTGCCCTCAACACCCACAGTCGATGCACATACATGGTCTACTGGCTGCCTACTTCCATGCCCATCTGTTCAGATGGCATGGTGCCCATTCACAAGTTCGCTGGATCCTTGCCCTTAGTGTGTAGGTGCCAGGCAATGATGGGCTTAGATGGGCAGCCTGAAAAATACTGCAAGTGATCATTTTTTTTCCTGTAGGAAGTCCTTCCTCTGTTATAGCACTGCAGCATGGATACCACATGCTACCCTACGCTTAATCACACCTGTGGACATTTATGTGCCAAAAAAAAAAAAACCATAACAAGGGCTACTGAAAAAGGAAAAGACAGGAAGATGCAGAGAGATCACAAAGACTCTTCTCAGAGATTGACAGGTTGTGCTGAAACCACTACCTTGGCTATCCAACTGCATTGGGACTGTCAAAAGATTTTTAACACAGGTACGTAGCCAATTTTACTATACTGCAAAAAAAGCAGTCTCACAGAAAACAATGATACTAATAAAAGTGACCAGTAAAGAAGCCAATTCAATAGAGCTTGCATTTTAAATTGCTACTACTTCTTTGCAAAGTCAAAAACCTGCAGCAATAGAATAAACCCAAATAAACCCTTATAAATAACAAGCTGTGTGTTGTCCTTTTACAAGGGCAACACATAACAAGGGATTATGTCCATGTTCTTTAGGGCTGAGAAAAACTGACAGTAGATGTTATAGTAAAAAGCAATACTATTAACAATAAAACATCATTTTCTTCTCAAAGACAGACATTCATTTATAGTAGATTAACATGTAGTAGGAGTTTATGACTTTAATGTAGCAAATAGTTTATTTGACAAATAAAACCTTTTTCTGTTTGTGAATTATCCACACAGACTTTAATTTTTTACAAATATATTAGTCAAATAATTTCAATAGCAAACACTTTATGCAAATATATTTCAGCCCAGGGCCGATTTGCAAATATTCACAACAACTATATTTTCACCTAGTTGTTATTTGTTGTGCAAGATTAGTCACCGAAGTCACATTGTATTTTTTCTGTTCCCTGACTAGATGACTGAAACTTTTAAAAAGCAGGAGGAAGTGATTTCAAAATGAGGATATTTTCAAATGAATATTCTAAGACTCTTGCTTTCAGACAGCATTCTTGAAAACAAAATATCACACACAATAATAAATAGAAAAACAATTAAATGGATTGCAAATATCATGATAGCATATTCACATATTGATTCTAATTAGTGTTTGTTAATATTTTTTGCACTATGCACCAATCGCCAGTTCCAAAGATTACAAATGTTTGTTGGCAGATGGAACAGAGACATAAGAAATATAGTCATGGCTGGATCTGCATCCTGGACTGGGACTAGATGCAGTCAGAAAGCAGTGGAAGACTGTGGCTAACTTAGGGCTGGCCTACACTGGGATCTTACTGCCATGCAGTTTGATTAAAGATGACTATTTATATAATTGATATTACCTCTGTTATACAAGTACCATAAATCTTGTAGAAAGCATATTATGTAAGGTGTCAATGGAAAAGTTATGATTTACTAAGTATGATTACCCTGTTTATATGCATGTATCATCTTTGTATCTGAATTATGAATGTTGGCTATGTACTTGTATCTTAAACCTGGGTGTCACCCAGAATACATTAGATAGAATTTACATTAGGGCTAGACAGCTATGTGTTGATGGCCTATCATGGACACTCCACTCTCACTATGGGCCATTGAAGAAACTCATCCTGTCCAGATAGCAATTCCTGAGGATGCCTCAGAAAGCAAGGAGTTAGTGGCCACCCCCGGTGAGTCAGCAAAATATGTAGGTGCATGTGATATTCTCATGTGACCTTGGACTCCATCTGGACCAGTAACTTTCCACAGACAGGGACTGTGGGCTTTGTTTGTGACAGTAAATTTCCATGCACATGGCAGAGGATATAAAAAGACACCTGAAACATCTCCATGTTGCCTCTTTCCTGCTCTGTTTCCCTGGACTGTGGATTTGCAACCAAAAGGAGCATCTTGAACTATGGACTGAGGACCTTCCAATCTTTTGGAAATTAGCAGAGAGACTTTACAAGCCAGCAGTCTATTCCTTCATTGCTATAAAACTTATATAAGGACTTTGCAATCATTTGTATGTATATGATCTATTAACCATTTATAACTTTCTTATTTTATTAATAAATCTTTAGTTAGTTTACTAAGGATTGGCTGACAGCATGATATTTGGGTAAGATCTGAGATGCATATTGATCTGCAGTAAGTGTCTGATCCTTTGAAGTCAGTAAGACCTCATATATGGTGAAATGGGTTTTCAATAACCTCTCACTATATTAGACTTGGTTGTCTGGATGGGAGGCAAGTTTTAAAATGCGAAGGGGGACTGTGTTTGGCTTCTGGTTAACCAATGTGTTACTGCAGAAGCTCTTCTGTTACTGACTTGGTGAATCTAATTATATAATAAGCCACCAGTTTGGGGGATTGTCTGCCCTATTTCTTGCAGTCTTCCCTGAGTGTGGCATTCTCAGTGTGGTCCATCCTAGGCACCTGGTCACATTTATATCAGCATAGCTACATCGTTCAGGGGTGAGAAAAATCCACAACCGTGAGCAAAGTAGCTGTTCCTTCTAACCCCCTGGTGTAGACAGCATTAGATCGATGGAAGAATTCTTACATTGACCTTACTACCACCTCTCGGGGATGTGGATTACATACACTGATGGAAGAACCCATCCCATTGACATAGGTAGTGGCTACACTGACACACTACAGTGGTGCAGGCATCACTCTTGTCTTTGAGCATGTTCAGCTGAATCAGACGTGTGACTACTTGATCTGTTCTGGTCTGGACATGCTGTCAATTTGCTGACTCCAAGTTTCACTGGAGTAGTGCCAAAAAACTGATCCAGAATCAAATTATATTTAGCTGATACACAAGCCTAGAAAGTGTATATGAATGTCCATTGACCAAAACCAAAGAATTCAAATGTTGTTCTAATTGAACTGTCACATGTAAAAGTGTGAAAATTGCTTTGTTTTGAAGTCGAAGCTTAGCTCAACATTTTTAGTCACAAGAACAGATCCGTGTCAATACCCTCAAGTATCTTTATTTGTATTTTCACCAGTCAGGTGGTTGACTGCATGGCATAAGAGGTATAACATTGAGTTTACAATAAGAATTCTGTTTTTGTCAGTGGAAGAATTTTCAAAGACATCATGGTCTTACAAGTGATCACAGATAGTTTTATCTCCTAGCACTACTGAAAGTCAGAACTCATGAACCCCTGATTTAATGTTGTTTTTACCTGAAACCTTTAGCAATCAAAAACAGAGATGGGATGAAACATTTGGGTACCTCTGCACATAAGAATATCTAGAAGTCTGTTTGCTTTACCACACACTCTCCCTCCTCTTTCAACCAGCAAATTGAGGAAGCCTCCAAATGCTTCCTATTGGCTGACATTCACCTCTTTTATCAAATCATTTCCTGTAATCTATCAAGAATGTCTCAGTATTGCTTAAAAGGAACCCAGCACTCATCTGGAAGATGCAACAACCTTAGCCCATGGTGCAAGATTAAAAAAGAAAAAGCAGCTATAAGCTCCCTAAGCATTATTATAATATCAATATGAAAAAAATGGTTATCAACTTTCATAAGTGCTATATTTAAAGTCTCCTTTCAAGTAAAAGAGGGATTTCACAGAAGACAATTGTTAGGAAGTTTCCTTCCTTTTTCCCTACTCTACCTGGAAGCCTGGAGTACTCCTAGAAAAAGCACAAATGTTTTGTCTTTCTCTTTACTTTTTCTATTAGATTTCTTAGTTTTTCACCTAATTTGAACACTGAAGCAAACCACACAGGATAACCGTGATTGCTACTGTAACGGGACAGTCAGATAATCAGCTGGTCTCATGATTAGGCAGTGGGCCTACAGTTTCTGTTGCCCTAGCTGTTCGAAGGGGCCTCAGCCAAGTTGTATACAGGGGGCCTAAATCACTCCTGAGTGATTCTTTTGCTTCCCTTGGGGTTCTGCTGCTACAGAGGAGTGGGGGCGGGGGAGGGGAGAAGAGAGCGGAACCCTGGTCCACCAACTTCACCTGGTCCCAACCCAGGGCTCTAGGGGTTTGGCAAAATGTCCAGACCAGTTATTGATCTATCCCAAGTTACACTTGCTCCTGGGTCACTTTGTACCAGACTGGAGTTCATGTATTTGGCACTGCCTTAGAAAATTCCACTTAGTCTGTCAACGTCCCGTTCAAAGCAGTCTTTTAGAACTTTCCGCCCCCCCAAAAGGGGCTAGCAGGGAGAGAATCCAGATCCCTGCTTCTACAGAAGCCTTAACAAAGCTGTAGCCACTCCTATCCCAGCTCCTGGCATTAGCCTTCCTTCCTGGTGCAGCCTGCAGCACTTTCCCCCACCTTTCCTGGGCTATCAGTGTCCTTTTAAACTATTCTTCCACAGGGAGCATACCCAGCACCTGCTGAGGGATGGGGCCTCCATAGCCCAGTATTGCTGTATTCCTTGCCCTGGATCTGTAGACCCCATCACAAACTCTTCCCCTCACCTTTGGAGTCATCAGGAAGACTTGTACTGACAATATCCCCTGATCTCGTGAAAAGAAGTCCTAATTTTTATGATCCTTGCCAGCTCAGTGCAAAATTTCAAAGCACTATGGTTGCAGAGACAAATACCACCATATGATTCAGGGATTGTGTAACCATGGTAGGGATTTGTGATCCACACTAGTCAAAATGGTTGGCCCCACAGGTAGTAAGAAAAGGCATTTATATCCCACTTGACTGCTACAGCCCCCTTCTCTATCACCAAATAGGTGGCTTCTAGATGTAAGTGGACTGTTGGCCCCTTACTGAAATTTAGTGGGATTTTTTTGGTTGGCCATCTCCCAGTACCAAAATAAAGGGGAGGGGCCAATGAGAAATCAGGACCCCGAGACTGACAGTCCCCAGGACCAGTAGGGAAAGGCCAATGCTCCAGGTCAGGGTAGGCAGGCCAAGGAGGGAGTCAGTAGGCCAGGGGTCCCATCTTCCCTTGAGCTGGAGATGCCTGGGCCAGAGCAGGGCCACACTAAGAAGCTAAGGAGAGAGCAGGAGCCAGAGCTGAGCTGGGGAGTAGAACTGCGCCAGCCAGAGCCAAAGAGTACCAGAGAAGCAGCCTGAACTGCTGAGCAGGGCCACAGCAGTCAGAACCACTGGGGCCAGCAAGCCCAGGTAGCTGAGCTGGAGGCAGAGCAGCAGCAGCGCTGAGCAGCTAGAGAGAGCGAGGGGGCACTGGACAGAGAGCCCAGCGCAGGGAGACGCCCCCAGCCAAGAGGTCTTGCAGGTTGGACTTGGAGGGGAATCATAACCCCGATGGGAGGGCTGATGCTGGGAAGAAGGGTCCTGCCACCTAGAGCCTGAGGGCATGTGGCCACCACCAGATCACATGTCCAACCTGCTGTATCCTGCCATATCCAGGGCCTGGAAAGAGGCCTAGGACATGTGAGGAACAGACCGTGAACTTTACATTCCAGAAACTGCTGTTTGTGGTTTCTCCATGACCACAGAGTGCGGTTACGTGTTTTCCTTTAGCTTTTCCCATTTTTTCCTTATTTTTTAATTGGTTGCTGTTTAATAAATTATATTTGCTTTGAACTATATGTAATTAGTGGATCAGTACGGTTGCCAACTTTCTAATTGCACAAAACTGAACACCCTTGTCCTACCCCATCCCCGAGGCCTGACAGCTGCCTGGCCCCTTCTCTGAGGGCCCTCCCCCCTGCCAGTCCTCCTCCCTCCATCGCTTCCCCTCCCTCTCCCTCCCTCACCCACTTTCAGTGGGCTGGGGCAGGGGTTTGGAGTGTGGGAGGGGGTGAGGGCTCCGGCTGGGGGTGCAGGCTCTGGGATGGGGCTAGGAATGAGGAGTTTGGGGTGCAGCAGGGAGTTCTGGCCTGGGGCTGAGGGGTTTGGAGTGCAGGAGGGGGATCAGGGCTGGGGAAGGGGATGGCAGTGCGGGAGGGAGTACGGGGTGCGGGTTCTGGGAGGCAGTTTGGGTGTGGGATGGGGGTTCCGACCTGGGGCAGGGGGGTTGTGGTGTTGGCTCTGGCCAGGTGGCGCTTACCTCAGGCAGCTCTCAGTCGGTGGCGCAACGGGGCTAAGGCACTGCTCCCGGAAACAGCCAGCATGTCTGGTCCCTAGGCAAAGGCGTGGCCAGGTGGTTCTGCGCAGTGCCTGCGCGGTGCCTGCGCCTGCAGGTGCTGCTCCCACAGCTCCCATTGGCTGTGGTTCCTGGCCAAAGGTTGCTGCAGAGCCAGCACTGGGGGTGAGGCCAGCACACAGAGCTTCCCTGATTGCCCCTGTGCCTAGGGGCCACAGGGACTTGCCGGCTACTTCCGGGAGCTGCACGACGCCAAGGCAGGCAGGAAGTCTGCCTTAGCCCCGTTGCTCCATCAAGTGAACTTTTAAAGGCCTGGTCAGCCAGGGTCCCTTTTTGACTGGGCGTCCTGGTCAAAAACCAGATGCCTGGCAACCCTATGGATCAGGAAGCATCCATTGAGGAGAGAGTATTCCAGAGTGGAGTCTCCTTAGCTCCTGTCCTAAGTGACCACAACAAGATTGGGGGTTGAGCCCCCCAGGAATCCTTGACCCAGCCTTGTCGGGGATACGAGGACTCTGCCACAAAGGAGAGTAGGGCCTCTGAGTAAAGAGAGTGGGAGCTAGGACTCAGATCCTTTTGCTAGCCCATTCTACTGGGGTAGTGTATAAGCCAGGAAAGTTCCCCACAATAGTGGGACCATTCCCCCACTTATATTGAGGAAACAGCTTCTTGCTAAGATATAGGACAGGATGCTCTCCCGCTACTTCTTGCTCCAGTATGACTCTGAGTTGGTGCCCCACACATATTTGTAAAAGAAAAAGTTTTGAAAGTTAGTGTGAAATAAAACAGTTTTTTAGTGTTTTTAGTGCCTGGAAGGCCTTACTGCAGGTCTTGGTCCAGCAGATCATCCTGGGTGAGTCATTCTTTTCTAGGTCTGTTAAGGGGCTAGCTATTGTGGCCAAGTCAGGGATGAACCACCTACAGTAGTCTGGTAGCCCCAGCAAGCAGTGTACCTATTTCTTTGTAGCAGGGATCAGGCATTCTGACAAGGTTTTTACCTCTTCTACTAATCGGTGTAACCACTGCCCTCTCACAGTATATTCCATGTAGTTCACTTTCCAGTTGACTAATCGACATCTAGATGTATCGACTGTCAGCCCAGCTTCCTGAAATAACTGTAAGTTTGCTGTGAGCTGTTTTACGTGGTTGTCCCAGGTCCTGTTCTAGATGCCAATATCATCAGTGTGAGTAGCTGCGTGTTGACTATATGGGCACAATATTTTGTTCACTAACTGCTGAAACATCGTGGTCGCCCCATTAAGACCAAATGGCATGGTTCTAAACTGTAATGAGCCTAAGTGTGTATAGAAGGCCATCTTCAGTCTGTATTCAGGAGTGAGAGGGAATCTGCCAATATTCCTTGGTTAGGTCAAGGGTGGATATGTACTTGGCAGCCCCCAGCCTCTTCAGCAATTCATCGATTCATGGTTTAGGATTGGCATCGAATTTGGAAACTGCATAAACTTTTTGAAAGTCTGTGCAGAACTGCGTTGAGCCATCTGGTTTGGGCACAAGTATTATTGGACTCTGCCACTCGTTGTGTGGCCCTTTGATGACCCACATGGTTAACATGTAGCTCTTGCTGCACAGTCTCACATTTTCACGGTAGTGGTCTCACACTTTCTGTCCAGGTTCGGTCTCTATACACTGGAACACTAGGTGAGTCTGGCCTGGGGTCACTGAAAACAGAGAGGAATGCACTGATGAGCCTGTGTATCTGTTCCTGTTTGGGTTGTAAGTCTTTTCCCAACTGACACTGTCTTCAGATAGGGAGCTGTTGTAGCAAAGGGGCTGGGTTTGGGCTCAGGAGGAATGGAGTGATGCAGTCTTTCCATGCTGTCTGTAGGTTGACATGATATATTTGGGTGGCTCTTTTCTTCTTGGGTTGGCAAGCTTCATAATTTACCGTGTCAACCCATCTCACTATTTCAAAGGGCCCCTTTCCAACATGTCAACAGCTTGGATTCGGATGTAGGTAGCAAGAGTAACACTTGGTTCCCTGTTGGAATTCTCAGCCTTCAATAAGTTCTCCTTTGCAAATGTTCCCATGGACTTTAGATTTTCTTTTAGTAGTAATATACAGTGTACTGAGCTGGTGGGAAGAGGTGGATTACAGTGTTTTGGGGCCCTGGGCCAGAGCAAGTGTGGGCCCCTCCCTTCCCTTTCTACCTGCTGTCTCCCCCTCCCCCAGCACTCCTGATGGAGAAATGGGCTGTCCGGTGCTCCTGTTGGGGAGCAGGGCTTCCCCCACTGCCTGGCAGGAGCACCGGGCAAGTGGCCAGGGTGGGGCAAGCCCCTGTGCCCCAAACCCGCTCCCCAGAAGGAGCACAGGGCTGTTGTGGGGAAGTGGGGTCAGGCATGAGGGTGCCCAGTTTTCCGGGGCCCCCCAACTGGCCGGGCCCATGGGCACAGGCCCTTTTTGCCCAGGGGCTAATCCATCACCGCTGGTGGATCTTAACTCCTGTCCCTCCCAAGTTTCATGAATCAGATCTAACATTCCCTGGGGTTGTCTGCCAAACCAACCCATCGGTCTGTGGGTGACAGACAGATGTTAGATCTTTCATCTTTAGCGAGTTGCCCATCATCTTAATTAGCTGTGAAATAAAATTTGTTCACTGGTCAGTGATTATCTCTTTAGGGATCCCTACCCAGGTAAATATTTTCATCAATTTGGTGGTGATGACTGCAGCATTTGTGGAGCAAAGGGGTACCCCCTTGGGGTAGCATGTGGCATAGTACATGATCACTAAGATATATTGGGTCTGTGCTACGTTTTTTTTCAAGCTGGCATATTAAATCCATCCCTAGCAGAGGGAGGGAATCTAGCAGGGCCTTAGGAATCTACCTCAGGCTCATCCGTTGAGATTCAGGGCATGAAGCACAATAGTCCTACAATTCCTTGTTGACACCAGGCCAACACAACCTTAGGGTCACCCTTTCCAGTGCTTTTTTTTCCACCCAAGATGCCCTCCATAAACAGCCCAACCTTATCCCCTAAATTGAGATTGGGGGTCAGCTGATGGTATCGGTTGGCATGACATATGTATGCTGTTTTAGCCTCTTCTAACTGCTGCTTGAGTTCTTGACGTACCTGGTGGATGTGTGCAGCCACAACAGTTAGTAATGATGGGCACTGGCGAGTCAAGGGGGATTTGGGGGTGATACTAAGGGTGGAAACCATAATTCACGAAGAAAGAGTTCTACTGGTTGGTGGCATGTATGGACTTATTTTAGGAGCATTCTGTATGGGGAATGAGCACCAGCCAATTGTCCTGGTGGTAATTTAGGAATCAGCATAAGTACTGCTCCAGGACCTGATTGACTCTCTTTGCCTGATTGTTGTACTAGGGTGGTCAGAAGTCTATGTGTGTGGTTTGATGCCCAAGAGGTGCAGAAATTCCTACCAAAAACAATGAACAAACTGAGACCCCTGGTACTATACTTATGAGCACACCTTGAAGGTGAAAGACATTGCCTTTGAACAGATGGGCTGTTTCCTGGCCGTGGGAAGGCTGCAACATGGCATAAATGCACATCCTAAATGCTAAATAAAGAAACAGAATTTAGAAAAATGCTTTAAAAAGTCACAAATTTATTTCAAGCAATTTGCCAGCTATTTAGTTCTTTTAGTTTGTGTCTCTGTCTTATATTTTAAAGAGGCCACTGTCTCCTGTTTGTTATTTGAAAGGCTGAGAGGCATGACTGCAAAACACTTGTGTTGTCTTTGTGCACTATTTGTGCTAAATTAGGTAAGCAAACAAGAATATGTTTCAAAATATACAATACATTCTGTTTAATGTCCTGATTCCAGAAAAGTAGTCCATGCATATAAACGGTTTGGACTCATCTGATTTTCTGCTTGCTGCATGACACTGACAGTAAAAGGCACATATCCTTAATATAGTAGATAAAGAAAAGAAGAAATGGAATTATTCTGTTTGAAACTTCTGAAGCATCTAAACAGACTGGAAATTGCCACTGATTTGATTTTCCTTACACTGCGATGATAGAAAAGTCAACCAACTTACAAGTAATAAAAATATAAAGAAACATCTGTTGCTGTTAGAAAATTCTGCAGTGTATAAATGCAGTACAGTACTTCGAACACATTTCAGTATACTGCCATTGCATTGACAGCAAAGTCACAAGAAGTATAGATACATATTTGTGGGAGGGGACAAAACTTGTATGAGAAACTGGTTATTTACAAGTGTGTTGATGTCTCTCTCATGTCCAATGAAGGCTTCAAAACAGCATCTTGATGCAGTTTTCTTTTTGTTTTTCCAATCTTTAACAGAGGGAACATGAATGAGAGCAGAATGGGACAGTATTATATGGCACAGAATAGAAATGGAGAAATATCTAATGGATTGTACTTGGTCTAGGAGCAGGCCTTCTATTAGAGGTGTATATCCAACCTCTGCTTGGAGTTACAGTCACATTGATCTATTGCCACACTTAAAATCCAGATGACAGCAATGAGATGAAGTGTCTTTTTCTGACTGATAGCTGGCCCAGTCTGTGACTGTTCCTCCCTGATAAAGACCTCACAATGGTAATCAATACCTTCATAATCTTAAAGGTAGATGAATGCAATGAACTTCCCTTTTGGTAACCTTTGAAAAGCAAAAAGGAGCTTCATCTGGGGTGACCAATCTTCTGAGTTGGGCAAGCCACAATGAGTATATCTCACCAACGTGCTATGCTCTGCATTGGTTACCTATTTGCTTCTGACCTCAATTCAAGGTATCAGTTAGAACCTACAATGCCTTAAAATGTCTAGGTCCTAGTTATTTGAGAGATCACCTATCTTCTACTTCCCATCAAGACAATTTGCTGATCTGATCTTCCTACATGTTGCTGAGGCTGAATTCTTCAGGATTAGCGAAAGCGTGGATGGCGGACCCATGAATCTGGACTCCTGCACTGAGAGTTCATCAAAGCTTGAGTCTGGCAAGCTTCGTCGTATATATAAAACCACTGTAGTCAAGCATTTTACTTACCATTGACTTCTCCTCAGCAGGAAAGTATAACTGTTCTGAACTATGTTGTGTCATACTATATATCAGTAATATACAGAACTGCTATTTGAATATACCTGTTTTATTTAAAAAGTAAACAAAACAGCATGGAAAAAATTAAAGAGCCTGATTTTTCCAAAGCCTTGCACCTCATATGGTCATTTACAGATGTGGAAAATGCTGCCAAATCAGACAAGCAGCATTTTACAGTCACTTTGTACAGGCAAACACAACATAAGTAGCACAGTAGTGGAGAATCAGACCCACTGTGTCATCTCTCTAATCTTATATACTTAAACCCATTTGAAAACAATGGAAGACTTAAGGCTCAATGGATCCTAATTCCTTCAGTAATTTACTATACATTGCAATAGAAAGTGCCTCCAAAACTATTTTCTACATGGAACTAATTATCAAAGTTAAATAAATCTCTGAATACATTTTTAAAAAATGTGTTTCTGTGGGGTATTCAAAGGCCATTTCAGCCACAGTTTAGATTAGGGTGGGCAAAATTTTTGGCCCGAGGGCCACATCAGGTTTTGGAAATTGTATGGAGGGCCGGTTAGGGGAGGCGATGCCTCCCCAAACACCCAGGCATAGCCCGGCCCACCCCGCCCCACCCCGCCCCCTATCCGACCCCCCCACTTCTCGCCCCCGACGCCTCCCCCGGACCTCTGCCCCATCCAACACCCCCTGTCCCCTGACTGCCCCCAGAACCCCTGCCCCTGACTGCCCCCGTCCTCCCATCCAACCCCCCTCTCCTTCCTGACTGCCCCCCCAGGACTCCTGCCCCCATTCAACCCCTGTTCCCCGCCCTCTGACCGCCCCGACCCCTGTCCACATCCCCCCCACTCTGATCACTCCCCCCCCGAATGCCCCTGCCCTCTATCCAACCCCCCCTGCTCCCTGCCCCCTTACCATGCTGCCTGGAGCACCGGTGGCTGCTGGCCACCTGACTGGAGCCAGGCACGCACCGCACAGCGCAGAGCACTGGGTCAGGCCCCGGCTCTGCAGCTGCGCTGCCCCAGGAGCTCATAGCCCCCCACCCAGAGCATTGCACCAGCAGTGGGGCGAGCTGAGGCTGCGAGGGAGGGAGAACAGCAGGGGAGGGGCCTGGGGCTAACCTCCCAGGCCAGGAGCTCAGGAGCCAGGCAGGAGAATCCTGCAGTCTGGATGTGGCCCACGGGCCGTAGTTCCCCCCCTCTGGTTTAGATATCAACAACACAGTAACTAAGGCTGGCCTGAAAAATAGCTCCTAATTCTAATCCTATAGATGTTAGTGATTTTTTTTTTTTTTTTACACACACACACACACACACACACACACACACACACACACACACACACCCCAGAGATTGGTGTAAATTTCAGAAAAATGCACACACAATTACCTTCCTAATTACAGGAGCAGTTAAAGTAAGTACATGAGCAAATGACCAGACAGACATATAATTGGTTGTTTTGTATTCAGTCCATGAGAATGAATATATCTATGGTACGTGTGCATGCAAAACAGGTGCACAATTTATGTGTGCTTTTCTGAAAATGTATGTTGTTATATTTAAAATAATGTTTGAAAGTATAATAGGTACTAAAAGCATGCTGATTATACTTTGGACTCTCTTCTATTCTTAAAATGGCTTACATATGCTTTATACGTGATTTTTGTATGGGGTCTAACACTATCTGCTTTGATGGTGGATATATTTAGGTTGTGAGGACACTGAAGGCATTTGTCCTTTAGCCGTCTGCCTCACAACATGATTGAGCATCCGTATACCTTACAACCATACATCCTGTCGAGTGTTATTCTCTTACATATCACAATTTACCTCTCATTCTCTACTCAAACATGCAACCAAGCTGAGCAACAAGCTACTTCAGCTGCCATGTCATTTCAGTTTTTACACATTTTCTCTTATGATGTGTGCTCTACATCTCAGTGATATCTCAACTCCACACTATACTGCCAAGGGCTAAAAGTCAGGCACAAAGCTCAGTCTCAATGTCAAAAAGTGAAAACGGGGGGGAAAAAATCACACAAGAGAAGTTAATGGTTACAAACTCTACTCTGAAATTTCTATTTTTATGGATTTTGCAAGTTTCTGCAGCTCATCAACACAACACGAATTAGAGAAGAATGACAGCATCTCTGAGGTAAATGTTGTGGTCTGTGTTGGTGCTGTCTGCCAAAGTGAACAGGACAGTTATACACATGCAAAGACAGCTTGTACTTTCTTCATCCACTGAAATTTAAAAATGAGGAGCTACCCTAGAGATGATGAGAGCTGCAGACCTTGTAGTATGCATTACAGTCCTGCTTACATGTCATTTGGAAAATATGCCAGACAATCCAGAATAGGGAAATTAGATTAAACACACATGTACTGTTCTCCGTGGGAACAGTTTTCTGCTGAGCTTTTTTGAAACTCTGGCCAACTGAGTATAACTAAAGCAGAAAACAATCACCTGGAGCTAAGGCTGAACAGACATAACATTGATGTTAAAAGAATGCTTTAAAAGAAAGTTCAGTTAAAAAGAAAAGCTACATTTTGATAGCAGTAAAGTTGCACTTTGAAGGAGAAACAACAGTAGAAAATGGTCCTGTGTTACCTGCATCATTAGCACTAGTGGTGACACAGGGGTGCCCTCTCCCATCTTTCTCCCTCCCTTTCCTTAACACTTATTGTGTAAGGTTTAGGTTAACTTTTTCAAAAATGCCTAAGTGATTAACACTTAGTCCCTGTTTAAAAAGTGACATGCCGAGTCTATACCAGCAAACCCTCCTAATGTGGAAACAGTTTATATTATCAAAAGAGTGATTTTGCTGGTATAGCTTATACTTGCCACCTGAACAAAATAACTAGACCATCAAAAGCACTTGTTTAGCTGATATAACTGCATCTACACTAGAGCTTTTTTTCCCAGTATAAAAATGATGTACAAAATCCATACCCCTAACCAATATAGCTACAGCGGCAAAAGTGTCTAGTGTAGACATGGTCGTAGACTCTTAGGGTGAAATCCTGGCTCCGTTAAGGTCTACAACAAAACATCCCTATCAGTAGGGATTGGCAATCATCTTTAAGTACCTACATCTCTTTTGAAAATAGTCATTAGGTTCATAAGTCATTTAGGTGCTTTTGAAAATGTTACCCTTTACTTTTCTTTATAAAGTAATTTTCTTGAATGACTTTCTGTTAAGAATATTTTTATTTTTGTAAACAATTTAAGACATTTTCAGCCTGTGTTTAAAAAAGCCACTGCATGTAGGGCTTGATCCTATGCTCACTGAAGTCAATGGCAAAGGTATTGACTTTAATTGCATAAAATCAAGGCCTTGGATTTAATACTAACTCTATAGCTGTTGACACTTATTTACCTAGTGATATGAGCCTTTTGGGAACAGTGGGGAATGTGTATTGTTTTAAAGAAGGCAAGAGTCCTGGAAAACAGACAGTGATTATCAGGAAACACAGGCCCAATCTGTTTTAAATATCATCATCATATATAATCGCTGTGCACTAGATTGTGCCCCATGATCTTCAAGGTCTCTTCCCCATATGAATCTCCCTCCAACAATCAGGTATAATCCTCCTCCTGTACCTCTCAAAAACTGGTAGCTCCCTAGAAAATATAAGAACTAACACTTATATGACAGATATTTGCATGGGTGCCATTAGTGATTTGGCTCGATCCCAGATACTTGACTAACAGTGAGTTGGTAGGTGATCTATTTGGGTTATTTTGCATTAATTTATGAGATAATACAGTACTTTGTGCAACCTGAGGCCATCGTTCCCGAGTAATAAAATCTCATTAAAGAGCTGATCTGGGCTTATTGGAAATCAGTTTGGTAACCTTATATATTGACTTTTTTTTGCTACTAGGAGTGTTTTTTGATCAGTTATTTCACCACTTTAATTCTCCTACATTTTTGTTGTTTGGAATGCATCATTCACTGGAGATTTGGGACCTAGTCTTTCTGTTGTAACTGTGAGTTTAATAAAGATAATTTCCTTGATGTCTCTGGTGTGAGTAGCTCAGACTGAATGAATATAACCAGCAAAGAGCAGCATTTTATTTATGAGGCATCTTGACTTTGTTTATTAAGTTATCATTTCTGGGTACAAGTGTCAACACAATTTGTGTTTTGAATAATGTGAAGCAGATAACCTTAATTAACAAGTAATTAGAATTATTTTCATATTTAGCAGTTTCCTTAATTGTTTCTGAAACCTAAAACTAAAACTGTAATAAATAATGAGCAGCCAGAACATGTCCCTGCACAGACTTTCATCCAATTCCTTCCATTGGAGTTTGCTCAAATGGCAGAAGTAAGATCCGTGTGGATCTTGGGAAATGGGGCAAAGGCTACATGGTGACTATGGGCTTGTCTACACTACAAAATTAAGTTGACTTTATCTAATTCAACTTCGAGCCACCAAATTAATTAAGTCAATTGTGCGTGGCCACACCATGCTCATTGTCTCAATAGAGTGTGTCCTCGCTACTAGTGCCTAGGTCAATGCACAAAGCAGTGCATCATGGGTAATTATCCCAAAATGCAACTTGCCGCAGTGTGTTTTGGGAAGTTTGTGCAATGCCTCATGGGAACAAAACATTGTCGCAGGGGAGAATGGGAACATTGCTGTTGATATGAGGGAGGGAGGACAGTGCATCATGGGATGCCGACGCAAACAACCCAGTGGTTTTCACGCCTTAAAACTGCCATGCGTACTCCATAACCCCAGAAGCATGGAGCCTGCTCAGTTGTGCACTCTTGCTGTGAGCATCTCAAACACCTCGCACCTTCTTCTGCAGTATTTCCAGAGCCGAAGTAGGGTCCGCTGCATGGAACATAGTGATGTCTTGCAAGCAGCCCTGCTGCAAGCCATTGAAAAAAACAATTCACAGTTGCTGCTAGCAGTCACAGAGCAGCTGCACTCTGTTGAGAGCCGTTTCTGGTCCTAAGCACTGACTGGTGGGACTGCATCATTTTGCGGGCATGGGATGACAAGCAGTGGCTGCAGAACTTTCAAATGGGGAAGGCCACCTTCCAGGAACTTTGTGCAGAGCTTTCCCGTGCCCTGCAATTCAGCAACACAAAAATGAGAGTTGCTTTGACGGTGGAGAAGCAAGTGCCGATTGCTATTTGGAAGCTTGCAATGCCAGACGGTTACCGGTCAGTGGGGAATCAATTTGGAGTAGGTAAATCAACCATGGCAGCTGCTGTGCTCCAAGTGTGCAGGGCCATTAATCGACTTCTGCTATGAAGGGTAGTGAGTCTGGGAAATGTGCAGGACATAGTGGATGTTTTTGCTGCAATAGGATTCCCTAATTGTAGTGGGGTGGTAGATTGCACTCATATCCCCATCTTGGTACCAGACCACCTTGCCAAAGAGTATATACAACGAAAGGGATACTTTTCAATGGTGTTGCAAGTACTGGTGGATCATCAGTGTAGGATGGTCGTGAAAGGTTCATGACGCATGCATCTTTAGGAACTTGGGTCTGTTCAAAAAGCTGAAATCCGTGACTTTCTTTCCAGACCACAAAATGAAGATTGACAATGTTGAGATGCCTATAGTTATCCTGGGTGACCCAGCCTACCCCTTGCACCCATGGCTCATGAAGCCATACACCGGTTGTCTGGACAGCAGTAAGGAACGGCTCAACTATGGGCTCAGCAAGTGCAGAATGGTGATTGAATATGTCTTTGGTTGTTTAAAAGGGCGCTGGAGAAGTTTACTGACAAGGTTGGACCTTAGTGAAGGGAACATCCCCATGGTTATAGCTGCCTTCTGTGTGCTCTATAATATCCCTGAAAAAAAGGGGGTACATTTTCCACAGGAGGGGGCAGTTGAGGCAGATCGCATATCAGCCATTTTTGAGCAGCCAGACACCAGGGCAATAAGAAGAGCACAGCAAGAAGCACTGCATATCCACAAGGCTTTGAAAAGCTGTTTCAATAATGAGTCACAGTAATGTGAGCTGCTTGTCTGCATTTGCTTTCCCAAAGCTTCATGAAGCTTCTATCACTGTCCCTGTAAAGCCAACCCCCCACCCATGCCCACTGCTTCTATTCAATAGACAACATTTATTTCCCGAATCCATTTACTTTATTTAACAAACATAAGTAAAGAGGGAGAACAGAAAAAAAAGTTAGCCTTGGGGAAAAGGGGTTGTAAATTTGGAATGAGAGATACACAGCTGAAAATGTAACATAACACTGCATTCTAGACCATCAAAGGTCTCTGAATGGGCACCTTCTGTTCCTTGTACCCTCCCCCTGAGTTAAGCAAAAGGGATAATGGACTTTTCTCCCACGCCTCATGGAATGCTTGGGGAAGGATGATTCTGTGCCAGGCGATGCTGGCTGGCTGTCCACCACGGTGTGCAGAGGAACTCTACCCTCCTGCTTCTGTTCCTGCAGTTCAACCAAATGCCTCAACATGTGATTGGTCCCTCATAATCCAAAGCATCTCATCCAGCGCCGCACACTTATTCTCATGGGAAGCTTTTCTGCTATCCATGTCCATGTCTAACTTCTCAGACAGTGAAATCCTCTACGCTCTGAGCTCTGTGTCAGCTGTCCCGGAGGCGTTCATTATCTCGGTGAACATGTCCTCCTGCATTCTCTTTCTCCTCCTTCTAATCAGTGAAAGTCTGCTTTCAGGTGTTGATGACACACTGAAAGACACTTTTCCAGCTGTCAGTCATGGATAAAAAGAAAGGGACCATTGTACATGCATAAAATGTTTCCATAGCAAGGCTGTTTTCATAAAAACAAAAAACAAAAAAAACAACCCTTGCAAGCCATAACAATCAGAATCCATAACCGTTAACTGCACCATTTTGCTGTTCCAGCCATGGTGATTACCCTACCCTCCCACCCCCCAAGTCATGGGTGACCACACTATTAATGAAGTTTATGGCAGATTCATGTTGGGAGCAGAGGTAGCTAGTCGAACAATCTCCCCTCCCCGTAGCACCACGGGAAGCTGTTTATGGATGGGGTGGTGGGGGGGAGAGGGGATGTTTTCACTCCCAAATTGCAGAATCTCACATGTGGGGCCCCAGTCCCCTATCAGCCACTTAAACTACTTGCCAAGCCATGCCGAGCACAGTAAAGGCACATTAGTGGCTGCTACATGCTCTTTTTTCCCCCTTGTTAGAGCACTTTTAATGAGAACTTCCCCCGTTTCCCCTAGGTGACCCTATGTGATATCAGTCTCCTGAGGGCAACAGAGGCAGAAAGGAAGGAGATGATGCAATCGTCTGGGAACAGATCTGGTCCTTATGCTGCTATGCTTTGTACTGCAATGATGCCAGCAGAATTAATTCAGGAGTTGTGTGGGAAAGTGTCCTACAATGATGGAAGAAATAAGACTGCCCTGCCAAGAAAATGTCTGCAAAGGATTGCAGAGTACTTCGATGAAAGTTTCCTAGAAATATCCATGGAGGATTTTCGCGCTAACACTCTTTTCCAGGGGCCATCCTCTGCGTATCTGGAGCAGTCTCTTGTAAGCAGAGAGCCACAGTACCTTGCTTTTTCTTCACAGTAAACATGCAATACCACTGAATGTGTGTGCCCACTAAAGTTTAGCTGGACTTTGATTGTAATTGTATACTCACCAGAGGTGCCTTCCCTGGCATCACAGTTGGCCATGGATGATGTCCTGTGAACCTCAGAGCTCCAGGGTTAAAAATATTTCCTGGCTCTCAGGGAGAATGGATCCACTACTTGCCTGTCTCCCATTCTCCTCCTCCTCCTCTTCCTCATCCACCATATTGTTTTCCCTGTTGTCCCTAGACTCACACACCTGTGAGGTGTCCACATTGGTTGTGGGGGTACTGGTAGAGTCACCCCCAAGAATCACATGCAACTCATTGTAGAACCGGCATGTGTGGGGTTCAGGCTTGCCTTCTGGTATGCTCAGCGAAGTTCTTTTATTTTCACATGGCACTGCTCTGTGTCCCTCGTGTAGCCCTTCTCCCCCATTCCACGAGTGAATCTGCATAGCTGTCAGCGTTTCTTCTGCTGGATCGGAGCTCTGCCTGCACAGACTCTTCTCCCCACACAGGATGAGATCCACCACCTCCTGTGCAGACCAGGCTGGAGCATGTTTGGGGCGTGTAGTCTCCGTGATCAGCTGTGCTCAAGCTGGCACACTTCCAATTCTGATCAAACAGGAAATGGGAAATCAAAAATTCCTGGATCTTTAGCAGGGGAAGGACTGTTTCCTGTGTACCTGGCTGCAGTGCTGCAGAGTTGAGAATGATCCCCAGAGCGGTCACAGATGAGCATTGTGGGACACCACCTGGAGGCCAATTAAGTCAAATTGCATAACGCATCTGCACTACCTCGCAGTCGACCTATGAAAATAGAATTAAGCGCTTCACCTCTCGCAGAGGTGAATTACAGAAGTCGACATTAGAGGCGACTTAGGTCAGAGTAAAGGACCCAGTAGTGTAGACACATACATTAACAGGTCAACTTAAGGCAGCTTCCTTCGACCTAACTTTGTAGTGTAGACCATGCCTATATCTGTGTACTGCCTCCTGCCCCCAGGGCTCTTCCCTGTCCATATGAATTCCTCTTCTTCTCCCTACCTTTACCTACTAGTCTCCTTCCTCCTGCGGTACACATCTTCTGAACTGGTCACATAGAAAGTTCTCCTATTGGATTATTATAGTTTGCAGTAGAATGAATAATAATCAATTATTGGCCACTGTCAGAAGACAGGATACTGAACTTGATGGACCATTGGTCTAACCCAGTATGGCTGTTCTTATGTTCTTACGATTTTATATCTAATATGAAGTAGCTTGATCTATTCCAAAAATATCACCACTTTCTTTCCTATGAACTGAACATTTTGTATGTATAAAGGAGTCATTAAAACTTAATGGTCTACTTTTTCCATGAGAATCTGCTATTGGCCAGCCTGAGAATTTGTTTGCATTTTTGCTATCCTGTTCTTTAAATAGATATCATATGTCAAATGTCTTACAGTAGGTTGGTTCAGGTAAAACAAAGAAGTTAAAATTTATTTAGTTTGTTAGTTTTGTAATAAATATACTCATCTTGGTTTCTAGGTACCTTTGCAAAAATTAAAAAACAAATAATTAAATCCAGAAGGAAAGCCAGAAACTGCTTTCCACCCCAAAAACAAAACAAAAAATCCAAAGCCCAATCATAATAAAACCAAGTCCAAACCCCCCACAAACCTTGGCCCTTGTCAGAGGCTTCCCTTCTCAAAAGCTAGAGTAAAGAGGTAGGCCTTCAGATGCATTTGCCAAATTCTGCATCTGGGGAGGCCACTTGTATTAGTAGGGGATATCCACACATGAAAGGCCAGGCAGCCATTCTCCCACAAGGGTTCCAATGATGAGGACATTTTAAAATCTATCCATGGCTTCATAGTAATCTCAGTGGCAAAATCTTGCCTTGAAGAGGTGCATTTTCCAACTGGTCTGTCCCTCCCCATCTATTATTGGGAGAGTGTTGGTTGGTGTTCTGTACACATACAGAATACAATGGTGCCATTGGACACCCACTTCTGGTAACTACAGCCCGGGTTGTACCAGAGGAAACCAGGTCAAACGTAAGAAGAGAAACAGACCCGTATTTTTAATATACATTCCAATATTGTAATAAACCAAACTAGGGCTTTAAAAACAGAAGGAAAAAAGGTATCTTGAAAATTACAGGAAACCATTGGCTGTGACACAAGGACATCAGCTCTCAAGGAAAGGAATACAAACATTTAAATAATATATCTCGCTGGAAATGAAGCTTTGTGAGAAATCCCATTGATTCCTTTTAAGACATTTTATTAAAAGGTCTATTACTGCTTAGCTTGCACTTTGTGGCTATGAGAGATGTTGGAATGAAGAGCTATCAAAGGTGGCTATCAACGTGTTTTTTTTTTCCCCATTTAACTTTTTCTGACTATTAAGCAGCTCATTTTGTGGAGACAGTCATTAGTGTCTTTAATGTGAAACAAAGCTTCTGGATAAGAGCTGCTCGGTGAAGATCAATATGAAAGATATCATTTCAGCTACAGCTTTAATAACTGTAACAATAGGGAGCCTGGCATTGCTGGCTTTATGCATTAATGTAATTTAGAATCTACCAGGTACAAATCTTATCAAACATTAGCAGTAGTTGCACTGGGAATTTCTAGGTGGAGGAACTGTGTGATAAATGAGAAGTGTTTTAAAGGTAGATTTCAATGCACCAAGGCTCATCCGCCATACAGTCATGCAAGAAATACACCAAGACAAATAAAAACAAAACAGATTCCTGAAAACTGATTACAGCTTCTAATGAACTAGCAGCATGTGTGTGTGTGCGTGCACACATGCAGGTAGATGTATTTCATTCACACATATACCTATATACTGGTAAGTTTATTTCATTTAAGATCATCAGTGATGCCCGGAGCCTGGGACAGGTGCTGTCCTGTTGTAGATATGGTATAAATCACTCTATATGTAGGAGTAGCATCTTCCTTAAGGCAAAGAGCTGTTTGGTGCAGGAGGGGTAGGATGTGTCAGGGAGCCAGATGCACCTACCTGGTGGCTACCTAAGCTAGAGCAGATAAGGAGCTACTTTAATTTACTTAACTGGTGTAAAATCCCTAAGGGTTTCAACATTCCCAGCTTGATGTGAACCTTTGTATAGAAGAGCCAGCTCTCCTGAGCCAAGTCTTTAGCCCTTCCAGATGCCTGTATTCTGCCTCTTCAGCCTCTCAACTACACATAGCTACAGCTCCCCTGTGCAGCTAACTGGCCTCTTCCTACACAGCTTCTTTGGAGCCATCTGCCTACCAAATCACTCCTTTGCCTACCTTTCCTACACTGCACCCTACCCTAACACTTGTTCACCTTTTCTCCCCTTCATCAGTTTACCACAGTGGTTCTCAACCTGTGGCCCAATCAGCACACAGCTGCGGCCCTTTGACATCCTCAGGGTCATACTGGTAGTATTGGACGTGGCCCACAATGGTAAATAGGTTGAGAACCACTGGTCTACCACAACCAGCTGCCACTTACTCTCCCCCACCCCAACTGCTGGATTTTTTTTTTTTAATCAGGAATGAATAACCTCTTATTTTGGATCTTTTACAACCAGGTGGCATTTTAAACATTTGTTTAACTCGTGTCCAAACGTCTTCAGGTTCTAGTGTTTACAGGTAGCCATTCAAGATTTACATTTTCATTTCAAAAAAAGATCTAAACTGGGAACACTATGAACTTCCAATTTATCTTTTGCTGATAAAGTTGAAGCAGCTACTGAAAAGAATAACCACCTGGCACTTGAATTCTTAATTTTTTTTTTCAGTGAGATTATAAAGTAGAAATCTGACTTCACCACAAAGAACAATGAGCTTTTAAGGATAACAGAACTGTTTATTTGAACCTCAACTGAATCAAAATTCAGATTTAGTTGAGATAAGCATCCACATTTTGGATGCTTATATGGGTTCTCTACATCCCTTGCGGCTGGAAATGTCATAAGAACAGACTCTCATCACTGCTGCTCCATTTATGGCCACAGATGAAAATTCCTGTACAGTAACATTTCTTGCAGTATTTTTGCAGGGACAGGGAGAATGAGTCTGATCATTTCAGAACCCTTTCAAATTTGGTTCCAGAAATGGAGGAAGGGGTTCTTAGTTATTTGTAACCAGTACATCCATTCCCGAACAACTTTTTATTTTAGTTTTTCTACGGTCCAGCAGGATTTTTCAAAATATGTCAGTTAACCATTCATCATGAAAAAAATAGAGGTAATAGTCACCAAATCTTAGCCATACTCTGCACTGTCATGAAGTAGCTAGTGTGTACATGTAGCACTGCCCTCTGCTAGATAGAAGAAAATTATTCAGATGTGTATCATAGGCTCTATACTGCTAACAATTCAGATTCTCCTTCAACTCCATTTGTAGGAGGCTGGGTTCTTTGAACAGGAGGATCTGAATTCTACTCTCTCTACCCCAGGATGTGGAATGGAAAGGAACCATAGTGTGTAGCAGTAACAACTGTGTAGTCACAGATGACTAAGGATTTCTTTCAGCACTTAATCAGTGGACAAAGGATCATCAAATATCATGTAAAATATTATAAATCATGTTAATATTATTAGGCCTGGGCCTGCACTTCTTACTCAGGCAAAATAGACACTGACTTCAGAAGGAATTTTGTCTGATTTAAGACAGAAGGATTCTCCTGTTATTTGTTTGTCTAACAAGGGCATTCTAATTTCTGTTTTAAAATCTTTTCTCTGTATATTAAATAATAACATCTGGTAGCTGTGTCTCTGTGTTGTGCATATATTGAAGACAGGCCAGAATAATTCAATATTGTTTCATTATTTCAGTATTACAATTATTTCACTACTATAGTATAAAAAAACAAAAAACTGTTTCTTTACCTCTCCTGTCATGTTGTGTTGGGTCATTTTGTATCACATGGTGTGATGTAATGTAACTCAATGCAAGAAGACACATGTCCCTTCTCATTGGAAATTTAAGGAAACAGAGATTACTTTTCCCCTGTGGGAAACAAAGCAGGTCAGGTGCCCACAACTAGCTATAGGAAGTTTGACATAATTATCTCAGTTTCAGTACCTATGTATTTCTAATCTAATGGCATTTTGAAAGGAAGTGTATTAGATACCACAATTTAGCTGCAGTAAATGATTAAGCAAAAATAATGTGGAAGGAAAATCATTCCATATCATTTGCACTCCTTGCATCTATTTTAACATATTGCCAAGGAAAAGTCTTGTAAATAAAATTATTGTTGGAGTATAATTTCCAAATATATACTATGAAAGTGGAAAGCCATGGGGAAAAAGTGATACAGCTGGAAGGCCCATTTGCACTGAAGTCAAGTGGATGGAAAGAAAGCAAAACCCTATTTTTTACTCAAAAAAAAAAATCTGGAGTAGTAAAATACTGATATAGGAGAACAGCACACGAAGGCAACTTAAGGACGTGGGTCAAAATTCTACTCCAATGACATACCAATGTAAATGTAGAGTAATTTCACTTTACATTAATGTACTTACCATTATGAGAGTGAGCATGGTTGAAGGGTAAGATTGCATCTAGCTCCTATATAGTGCTTTCCATCTGAAAATTTCAAAGCACTTTACAGCATCATCATCCCAATCTTACAGATAGGAAAACTGAGACAGCGAGATGAAGAGACTTGCCCCAATTCACCTATCAGGCCAGTGGCAAAGCCAAGAACAAAATCCAGGTCCCCTGAGTGCTAGCCCAGTGCCCTCTTTACTAGGCCACACCAGAGGAGGAGAAATGAAGAGCATAGAATCCAACTGAAATACTACTTATGTAATATTAAGTGCACTCTCTAATGCCAGATATGTTGTTTCTTTACATTCCCATTCCAGCAATGGGGCCAAAAGCTTTAGTTTTGTATTTCTTGGTAATATTTTAGTTCCAGCATACAGAATGCAATGCCAGTAGTATGTCTCCATACATGCTAGCTGGGAGCCAGCACATGACAGAGAACCAAAAATGAATATTTAAAGAGCAGCATATTCACAACAGATGCAGAAAAACTTCTCTCTCTCTCTCTCTCTCTCTCTCTCACACAGATACACACACACACACAAAGCATGTGCTGTTTCGAATGGCCTATTAAGCAGTGAAGTTAACACAAAAGCACTGGCACCATTTCAATTTGAGTTAGATATTAAACTACAAGAAATATAATTAGAGGTTTACTATTTATTTAAAATCTTAGGTTTAATCTCTCAGACTATTGCGTTTCTTAACTGTGACAGCTGAATGACTTCACTTTGCAAAGGTTTATGTAAAGCAGGTTCTGAGCTTCCTGCATTTGCATTGACCCCTCCTGAGTTTTAGATTGTTTAGGTTTGAGAAAAGAGAAACTCAGCTGGAACAGTTAAACTTCACCTGGTTTCACATCAAAAGCACAAATTTTACAGAGTTTGGATAGAAAGCCATAAATCAGCCTTTTTCACTCAAAACTGGGACTGGGTTTATTTGAAAGATTTGCAACCCTTACAGAGTCTTTCAATAAACCTGGTCTGAGTTTTGAGTTTGTAATGAAAATAGACAAGTTTAATGGAGTTGTGGATTCATCACACACAGGTTGTACAGCTCTAATCATAGGTCACCTACAACAAAATGATTAAACAGTAACTATTCCATAATCTTACCTGGGACAAATTTAGTCAATATGACCCTTGTGCATATCCTATGTACCTACTCCCATAAATAGTGCCTTGCAAAATTTCCATTAAGTATATGTAACAGCAAAATTCAATAATTTAAGAAGGGGTAATGCATGAATATTGTTAACTTGCTAGTGCAGCAGTACATTTCCTAATCTTGAACAACTAGCATTAATCTCAAAAATAATGTTTTTCCATGAGTTTTACTGTTCAGAGATGCTGCTGTTTGTCAATTTTTAATATACTCTTTGAAAACTGATGTATACTTTACCCACTCTCAAATAAGTGAGGGATTCTAAGGAAGGATAAAACACTTCCCTGTTTCGCTACAGAAACCTGAGAGGGCAATTAAATAGATGGTAAGAATAAAATTAATTTTGGGACGTCAGGGAATAGGGTCCCTTATTAAAAGCATTGCACGATCAAAGGAGGAAAAACTCTGGGGAAGGATTTCTGCAGCCAACACCTTTGAACCAGGTTGTACCTCCAGAGTGGTATCTAATAATCCCTTTAGGGAAATCTTTGTGCTTTAAGGTCCAGAGTGCTGTAGCTCCACCCCAAAATTGATAAGGAGAAGAACAAAGTAGTACTTGAGAGAAACCACGTGAGTCCTCAGGAGCTGTAAGTTAGAAGGCATGTGTGTCAAGCCCAGAGCATGTATGCTCAAGCCAATGCCTCAGAATAGGATTTAAGGATTTAGATGATGACTGGGGGTCACAGACTTTTCAGCAGGCATGTATGCCTTGATGTTGCCAAAAGCCTGCTCACCAAATCAAGAGGGGAACTGCAGCCAGACATCTTATGTGGTGTGTGTGTTTTCCTGCCTGAAGCTCTAGTGACCGAAGTAAGAAAACCAACAACAGACAGATCCTTTTACAAGTGTGAGCTCCTGAATATTTTCCATGGTGGGGAATTCTGAAACAGCATTCCACACATGGAACTCCATAGGTTAGGGCCTGGGTACTAGTGCAAAGAAGTTGATAAGAATTAAACAAAGAAAATGTAAAACAAAGTAAGTGAAGGGTTTGTTTTTGTTTTTACACAACAGTCATTTTGGTAGATGCTGATAATATTTATAACCTACTTTTCAATTTTTCCCCCTAAGGCATGGTTAAGTCCAGCAGATACACAAAGCAAGAACAGTCATACCTGGGACACCACCTCCCCACTCAACTACATGTCCTCCTTATTTGTGTGCCTTCTACCAACTTGTACTTTTGTAATGAACATATTTCAGCTAAATTGTTTCCTTTGAAACCATAGATGACTTGTATATTTTTGAGGAATAAATTCACATTTGATAAATGTTCTAAAAGGCTAAGATGGATCTACTACTATGGCAGTACAAACACCTTATTCTCTCACTAAATATTGGAGGAACTGGAGGGGAAATCTTTATGTGGAACATACTGTGATGGAACACTTCTTAGCACTTTTTAAATTATTCATTAAAAAGGTATATCAGTATTCAGTAACCCTTATCATTAATTATGCTTTAAAATTACAGATTATGGAAATATAAGGATTTTGATTAATCAATTATTCTTCTTTAGAGCATCTCCCAAATTTAAAAACAAGAGAGCTGTTTGGCACAGACTTGAACTTCTGTAAAAATCAAATGCAACTAAAGTATCTACTTTACCTGTAATCTCTAGTACTGCTCTGCCCCCTTGTGCTGCTGCAGTGAACTCAACTGAATAACATTTTAGCTTAATCTTTGTACATGAACTACACACACAAAAACCACCACTGTCACTTCTCACTTTTCTAGCAAGTTCAAGGTCAGTGCCTAGCTATTTTCATCTCATCTCTTCTTGATCCATGCAGAGAAATGACAAGGTAACGTGATTCGGGGTCAGCTGTATTACAGGAACCGTTACATAAACGGAGAAAGTGGAAATCAATCCTAGCTGACAGTGTCTTCAGGATAATCAGCGCTCACTCCATGCCGCTGTCAGCTCCCCTGCATCAAACACCATGTTACTTCTGTCAGATCTTTTTAACAAAGCCATATTCTCACTTTTGGCAAAGTAAATAAATATTTCACTCGGGCTTGCATTTAATTCATTGTTTAGCAAACTTTACCACTTTGGATTTGCAAACAATCCTCATATTTACTGAAAAGACATCTCATGCTGTCATATCCATTATTGCCTAGGAAGGTTGTTGGCAAAGATATAATCTTCTCTTATGACATATACCATTCTTCATGCTATGTGTTAGGTTTCTTCATGCAGACCATTGCCTTATGATCCTCTGTTTTCAACTAGATCTCAGCTTCCCAAAATGTTTACTTAAATGATCATCGTCATTTAAAGAATATTAGAGCTCTACTGTAATGTTTTAGGACACCTTAGTCAATTTGTTTGATTATTATTACTTTATCTGAATCATTTCCTCCTATAACTAGACATCTTTCTTAATGTAGAATTATGAACATATCATTTCACAAGATGTGCTGTGTTAGTTCGTTTCAATGACAGCACATGGTATGTCAGTTTAGAGAAAGAAAAGCTATTCTATCCCACCCACCTTGTGCTCCCATGAAACTGCCAAGCCTGCAGTACTCCACTGAAGAACAATTTACCATAATATTAGTTGTCAGTAAATTCAAAGACGGAACTCCTAAAGCTATAAAATGGATTAGAAGCAATTTAAAAAAGAATTAACAAACTAGAGTAAGAGTATACTGTCAACAAACAAATGCTTCATCATAGCACTGTAATTTGGAATTTTAATTACCCCTCTGCTTCTGTAACAAAACAATGTCTGAACTGGCAGCCATTTGAATCTCTCACAGGTCATTGAGCATTCTAGTTAATTACTCTATGAATAGCCTGTTTTTCTCCCCTCTGGAAACACGTTTCTAATGGCAGTCAAGGTCTGACAAATGTGTCATCTACATAATTAGCTAGGAAGCAACACAAAACATTAAACATGCTTTGTGCCGACAACTATCAAAACATTTCATTTGTTGTCAATTATTCATTACTTTGTAGGTTCTGAAGGGGTTGTTATTATGGAAATAAGTCCAGATGCTAACAAGGTTAGCATTTTTGATTCAAATTAGTAATCAGAGGACTAACTTAAAAAAAATGTATCCGATGTACATTTATGGCACTTTTCAATCAGTAGTAAAGTATAAATGAATTTATTTAGGTTCAGGTTAAAATAGTCTGGCATAGCACATGCAACTCTACAAATTAGTGTATCTTTCTTTGAAGTGTTAGTATCTAAACTGAAGTAGTAAACTTTCAGAACCTTTGGCAAGACCAATTTGTACATAGTAAATAGGGTGAAGATTTTCACAGCATGAGACAATGTATGATTGAAGGAAAAAACCAACCACACTGGAGGTTTTTGAACCTTTTTCCTATCCATGTGTCACAATGAGTAAAAGTCAAAAATCAGCAATTCCAATTCATATAATATCTTGTCTGAACTTCAGTTTGATTTAGCAAACACCACAAGCTGGTTACATTCACCACTTCCGCAGCAGAGCTGAAATGAATTTAGTCCCTCTTTCAAAAAGAAATAGGTACTGCTTATTTCTTTTTCTGCAAGATCTTATGATGTTGTCTCTCAAGTTATGCAGCTGAAATGTTATACTGAAATTGCTTTGAATATAGACAGATGGAGATTTTAACAATAAAATTAACATGCACCTTTTTAGCCAAGATCAATTCAGTTCTGGTACCTACAATATAAATATAAAATACACATATACAGACAAAACACACACACACACTAACAAAATACACAAACAAAAGACATTCAAAAATTCTATTTTAGAAAACAAAGGTGCCGTCCTAAGCTTTGCTTTCCACATGTGAAAAAAAATTAAAATATAATTTCTCAAAACCTTAGTTTTTCCTTCTAAACCAATATTTGGGCCCAGTCCAGCACTATGAAGTGCAGTTGGTTTCAATGCAATTTTGCTGAAGTAAAGACTCAGGGCTTGTCTACATTACCCGCTGGATCGACGGGCAGCGATTGAGTCTAGACATGATAAATCGACCACCGAACACTCTCCCGTCGACTCTGGTACTCCACCCGGGCGAGAGGCACAGGCGAAGTTGACGGGAGAGCGTCAGCCGACAACTTACCGCAGTGAAGACACCACGGTAAGTAGATCTAAGTACGTCAACTTCAGCTACGTTATTCACATGGCTGAAGTTGCATAACATAGATCGATCCTCCCCTGCCCCCCAGTGTAGACCAGGTCTTAGGCCCTATTCCTACAAATGCTTATTGACTTCAGTTGACTAGTCACATACTTAAAGTTAACATATGTAAAAGTAGTTGAATTGGAGCCTAAGGAATTATGACTTTACTTATAATTTGTGAACATTTTATATGTACAATATTCTACTGTACAACAGAGAATAGAAGTAAAATGCCATTTTGATTTGATGACATAAAATATATTTGAACTACACAGAGTAGAACATAGAGATGAGGTATCTGAAAATTCTGTTTTATTTTCCTTCAATGGTAGGAAAAAGAATGGGTTATATAACATATCCTTTCCATTTCTAACTTCTATGATTCCACGAACAATCTTGCTGGAGAAACAGGACTGGAATTACTTTCATACAAGTCACTGCTTTAACACAAATCTACTTATTTTATATATAACACTTACATGCTTGGTGAAATTAAAGTGGTTGCCATTAAAGAGTAAGCATTTACTAACACTGAGTCTTGCATCTGAAGAAGTGAGGTTCTTACCCACGAAAGCTTATGCTCCCAATACTTCTGTTAGTCTTAAAGGTGCCACAGGACCCTCTGTGACTTTTTACAGATTCAGACTAACACGGCTACCCCTCTGATACCATTTACTAACAATTATCACATTGTGTCATCTGAGATAGATTCATATTTCTATCCCTAATATTCTAGTACTATTTTTTGAACACGCAACAACTGAATTACCTCAGATACTCGGGAGTCAAAACCGTTCCCTGTTAATGGTGTTTACCGTATTTTTTATTGAAAGCCAAAGAAAAAAATGTCTATGTATATCTTTAGGTGTGTATGTGTATATATCAATATTGATGTAGATATTTCTCTCTCTCTCTCTCTCTCTCTTTATAGATAGATAGATAGATACGAGGATATCTATGAGACATAAGTCTGAAGAGAGTCAAGTGTGAACAGACCTTTTTAGAACAAAATAAATAGATTTTATTTTTTATAATTTATATTATTGTGAATGAGGAGAATATCTTAATGAATTAAGCAATTACTTGTTGAGAGAACATTTTTGCCAATGCCTGTTTTTCTCCAGGAAAAAAAAAAGAAGAAAGTACAAGGAAAAACAAATCTTCAAAAACTTCCACTAATATACTATTTTAAAAATGAGCGCCAATGATCTTACAGAGAAGGAAATAATCCATTTTCAGCTAAAACTTCCTACAGCAACAAGAGAAATATCATAAAACTAAAAACATTTTTAGAAAGGATGCAGTCTGTCTTTTAATGAACATTAAACAGATAACATATTTATGAGGAAGTCAAAATATTTTGGAAGCCGATAATCCTGTAAGTCTTAACATGCTATAAAAACAACAAATAAATGCAAAGTGTTACTGTTACACATGCCTGCCTGATCAATGGTTTTCACATATTGATCTATAAATGGAGTTGACAGTCTGTGTTGGCTGCACATTTTCCAAGCAGCTCTATTTTTGTACAAAACCAATACGGGCAATTACCTTTGTTTGAGATGCCAAGTCTTATCAATTCAATGTGATTTAGTGTCATTTTAATTAAATATCAGGATCTACTTCAGGACAATCTATACAAAGCCTCAAACTTGACTATAAGCTTGATTTGAAATAAACATATAGAAGCCCTGCAATCTCATAACACGGCTCAAAAACTCTGCTAAACAGAAGGCTTGTATTTTTAGCTATTTTATTTCTGTTTTTTTGGCTAGTCATAACTTTGGCAAGTATTCTATGATCACAGGACTGGAGTAAGAAACAAAAGAAAATTGCTTCCTGCTTCTCTGATAATGTATCAGAGAGCTAAATAAACCAACAAAGTCTGTTTAATCAAAAAGAACTCTAATACATTAGCATTTTAGAATGTCTAAGATAGACGCTAATTCTTAATCTAAACACCAATAAAAAAAGACATTTCATTGGTGAATTTGCTCTGAATGAAACAAAATGCATTTATCTGGGTTTAAAAGATAGAAATACTGATGTACATTGGTGGTTGAGATACTAATATTAAACACTGAAAGAGCTCTTGTGTACTACAGTCTGTGTCCAGCTTCAAGATTTGTGCTCTTTAAATTCTACATTAATATCAGTTCCAACCTCTGTAGAATACTCGAGCATTTCCATTGTAAATATCGCAAACTAAAAGACATGAGCATCTAAGCTTTCGCATCAGCTAGCTTCTCTATTACACATTCAACATCTTTACTACTACAAAATGCACAGTTCATATGGCCTTACTGACGTACGCTGCATATCCTCCATTGTCACACTATAGAAAATAATATGTTCATCTTCAAAAGGAGAGCTCAAGGTGTGCACACAACACAGCACTGAATACTGTAGAATGCCACAAATCACTTAGACAAAAATTATGTAGTCTCTTCGCTACAAATCACTACTAGAGGTCCTTCATAAATGTGTTTTATTTTTTTCCAAACATATTTTAGTAATATTTTTCTAACTGTTCAAAATGCACCAAATCCTGAATTGCCTCAACTTACACAAAACTCCAGCTGAAGTGAATGGGTTTTGCATGAGTTAGGCAAGGAAGATTTGGCCCAGGATCAATAGAAAAAGAAATGTATTTATTAACAGATCAGAGATCAGTAGATATTCCTAATGCATTTCCATAATTGAAGTAACAGAGTAACATGGAGCTTCATATGAGTTCACTCATATTGCTAATGTTTAAAAAAACCCTAACATTTGAAAAGAAAGAAATACAGTTTATGTGAAACCAATACAAAATGTTTCCAAACATTTGATAAGCCCAACCAATGACATACACCCCCACACTCACACCAAGTATCTTAACAGAGAATCAGATTCTCAACTGATATAAAACAGCATAAGTCCTTTTTTGCCCTGCAACACAGTGTGTTGAAATAAGATTCAATTGATATGTTGGTATATGTATCTTTAAGCTCTGATCTATACTCCTTTGGATGAAAAACTGAAGGTTGTTTACTTAAGTGCCCAGAAACTACAAAACAAGAACACATTACTCAAAACAACCATAATAAAGAACTCTTCACTTTTTCAAGGCACTTCACAGACAAAGGTTATATCTTCTCCCTTTCATGTCCTCCCCCAAAAGCCTTTACTAATCAGGCATGGAGGATCTGATATGTCAACATGAAAGTGATACAGATATTTTGGTAATTTTTTTACATTAAAATAACACTACACTTTAAAAATATATTTCAATAATTCTTGTTTAAGAATTGTGGTTTTAGTTTGGCTTTAGCAAACGACTTTAACAGGCTTATATGAGTAAATATGCCAAAATACTTTTCAGTAGGTCAATATCTAGTCAGAAAATTCTGCGTGGCAAAAAGAGAAACAGAAAGGAAATCAGTAGCATGAAAAGCTTTCAATCTATGATATTGGAGCCAAGTTTGCTTGGTAAAATGACATATACTGAGCAAAATACCACTTCTTATAATTAGCTACTAAACAAATGTAACACAAAGCAACTTTTCAGCTCCCTACTAATGAACATACATTCTACCTGCTATGGTTATGGGAATGCAGCAGTGAATGTTTAGGTCTAATTTAACTTTTTAGAACCCTTGCTCTGTAACAGTCCAGCATACTACCCCCAAAACTAAAGTTATGTAACAAGGTAATATCAACAATGAGAAACTGCATGATAAAATCCTGCCCAAAAGTGAAAAATGCTAATTTTGTCTCATTTAGCAGCTGGATACAGAAATGCTCATTAGTTTTAAGAGGGTTAATCCTTTTAACTTTTGCATATTGATATGCCAATTATGCCTAATTGTACAAGAGGCATCAGTCAAGGTAATAGTGCATAAACACATGAAAGTTATTAAGTACATCCCAACATGTAATAAAGTAGGTGTTAATTGGTAGCTGAGTTCTGCAGGCTATTGAGGTGGATAATTCATTGAGAGATGGATCACTTGTAATTTCTCTACATAATTCCTTTTGCAGTCTCATGCTGTGATGTTTTCATGCTTGTCAAAAACAACTGCAGCCTAGTGCCGTTTGTTAAACACAGCCAATAAAATATGTTAGGCATCATTAAATATACTTAACTTTTAAACTTTTTCAAAGGTACAGTTCTTACTGATAATGCATTATAGTATTTCCAATAAATTACTGTAAACACTGTTTCAAGTTCATAACTGAGGAACATTTCACTTAGGATAAAAACAAAGCAATATGTGCAATGTGTCTGAGGCAAATGATACTTTTAAATTGGAAAGTAAACATACAGAAATGAATCTCTCATCAGTTGCCATGATCTAAAGCAATGTTTTCAGTACAGAAATATAATGATTTGCTTCCCTGAGCTAAATTCATGTAAGTAAATAAATAAAAAGAATGATTAAAATCATATACTTTTCAGACTACCTTGATGAAAGTGTTGTGGGTTAATTTTGCCTTTGAACTCGGGGTGAATAATGCAGGAAAAATACAATTTCTATAGCAAGCTTATTCCATTTAATAACTCGGTTAGTATAATGGATTCCTATGAAATATTCAGCTCTCTAACAGAACAGCAATGAATGGCTGTGAAGACTGACTGAGTCTTGGGGGTCTGTCCCCAGCTAACCTAACTCGTTCGCATTCACTGAGAACAAAACGGATCTGGAGTCCAAAAAAGTAGCTAACATTGCATAAATAATTTTGTAACATCATATGGCCTCAGCTGCAAGTTGCCACCATTACAGAAGAAAATTAACCAGGGGAGACTCATACCAATCAGTCTGTTTAGTAGCTCAGAATGAGTACAGGGGCAGGGACATAATTGGCAATAAAGTTCATCACTAACTATTTTATTTTAAATCATTTTAATGGATAAAAATGACTCAACTCTGTTCACAGTTAACATATTAAGATAAGTTCAGTATCAGAGCTCTGCAAAACAGTGATTCCTACAGCAAGTCTATTTTAGGTGTGTGGGTTGCAAAGTTTCCCTTTATTCAAAGAGTTTTAATGTCTGTTTTACTCCTTTTGTCTGATTTTAGCCTCTGGCTTTTAGAAGTGATAAAAAAATGTTAGGAAACGTAAGCACTATACACCTGCACAGCTTCATTTTTTATTACACTGAAGCATGAGAGTGGAGATCCTGATTAGTCATTAAAGGTGCTAGCACCAAATCCATGATATATCTTTGGATTAAACAGTTTTACTTTAATAACTGGTGATGCTATTTGAAAAAAGTGACATTTCTTACTGCCTGTATGGGTTCCTACTTGTAAGGGTTTCTAGAAGAATTAACAATAAGCCTGAAGATAATAATTTGGTTTTACAAAAATCAGACCAGGAAACACTTGTGGAATTTTACTTACAGGTTCTTTGACCTTCACATTCTCAGAAAGGATCATTGATTTACTTTGGCTATGCCTGTCATGGTGGCTGTTGGCATTTTTGATCCTCATTTGAACAGCCCCTATATTTTGGTGGGTGGGATTCAGTTTTTCAGAGGAGGTATCGGAAGCTGGAAGTCCTTGCATGGTTACTGTGTTGTCCTGAAAAACACAGAACAGTAAAGTTATTCTAGATACATGTGCTCTTTACCTAAAAACATATCAGTGCATATTGTATTTCACTGCAGTCAGTACCAGACACAGGCTGAACCAGTTCAGGAAATCATGGTGATCTTTGAACACCCGGGTAACCAGCAGTTGATTACTGTACTAATCACTCATACATCCAAACGGACTTGGAAGAGTTAATGCAGTGTTTTTGTAGCCATGTCAGTCCCAGGATATTAGAGAGACAAGGCAAGTGAGGTAATATATTTTATTGGACCAACTTCAAGAAGTTCATCCAATAAAAGATATTACCTCACCCATCTTGTCTCTTGGAAGAGTTAAGTTTATGTAAAAGATTATCCTTATCTCAAATGCCATTCTCCTCTATGGTGTAATCTCTCTGTAACCTTCTATCACATCCAACCGGCAGCCATCAAACTTTGTCTTTGGCCCTGTTCACGCTATACATTTTTAGACCATATGAAGGAAAGTGACATGGTTTGAAAGTAATTAACCTGACTGACTTCTACACTACAGTATTTTAAAATCCACATTACAGGCACATTATAAAACTATGCTGAAGCCCTGTTAGCCTGGTCTTCTCAAGCACAGATCTGTTGAACCTTTCTTAGCTTCAATCATTTCATCTATAGCCTGAGCACATCAGATCCCATACACTAAGGAGGGTCAGGCCTGGTTAGTACTTTGGTGGGAAACCTATATGGAATGCACAAGTCCTGCAGGAAGTAGTACTAATGATGTGGTAGAAATAACTTACATGTGCACCTCTACGATGCTAAGGGGCACTGTGACTATGGAGGGGCCATCTTTTGAATGAAATACAAAGCCATGGTTCTGGCTTCTTGTTATGTAAAGTAAAAAATCAAGACTGGATGTTCTTCTAAAAGCTATGCTCTAGAAATATTCTGGGGAAACTCTATGGTTACGCAGGAGGACATACTAGGTTATGCAGGAGGACATACTAGGTGATCAGAATGGTCCCTTCTGGCCTTGCAGTTATGAAAAAATTCCCATGGATCATCCAATAGAATGGGTACTAAACTTAGTGTCCTGGTCACAATGGAATTCTAGTCATTATATTCTGTCTAAATTCCTCATACATTTTCCATTGGTTAGATACTTTGCATTTCCTGTGCTAAACTTTAGCATACTGTGTCCCATTAAACACTTGCTGTATTTCCACACACAAGTCGTATATTTCAAAATTGGGTGAAGTGATATGTTATACTGGGGAGCAGAAGGAGGGGGTAGTAGCAATCCACATATTTAGTTGCTTAATACTTTTCATTGACACCTCTTTTTTTTTGTTAATAGCTCCACCACCACCACCACTGTTTGCAGTAGTTCTTTGAAATCTGACAGATAGATTACTTTGGAGCCAGAGACATGTAAAGTCATTGAGATTTGGCTGAAAGTCACCAATTCCTGCATGTGTTTTCAGGGAACAAAGCTTTTTCTGACAGCACCCCCAAAAACCCTAAAGCTTCTGTTGATCTTTGACCCATAACTTGAGGTCAGACGATCAGGTAAATAACCATTTATATCTTGCTAAATTAGTGCAAATGAAACTAAAACTATAATACAGGTAGGAATAAGCAAAGGAAAAAGATAATTTTAAAATGGGCTTTGCAGTAAGCCTAAAACCTAGTATTTACCTTGAGGCCTAGTGGTAATAATAGTGAGCATAAGGACACATTAGGCCTAATAAAAGTTGGCATTAGTCGTGGTCAGAAGATTTAGCAATATACATCTTGTGGTAAACTGTCTAACTCTTTATTTGGCCAGAGTTCCTTAACTGCAGTGCATGGGGAACCTGCCATTAGTAACAAGTGCATTTTGCACCCAAACTAATCATAAGGCTACACATAAGGTCTGCACATATGCCCTGCCCACAAGCCTCACTAAAGAATTCCACAGAGAGCTGAACCTTCTATAAGACACAGAGAAAACAGATGATCTGGAGGATGCAGAACACAGAGGAAGGGTTACAACAGCTCACAGAACAGTGGGGGGGCACAGCAACATGGGCGAAAGCATAGGTATGGGGAAAACAGATACAGAACCCCCAGAGAGAGACAGAGCATGGGAGGAACAAGGGGACACAAAGTTGGGAGAAGGGGTTAACACACAGTATGCAGATATTACAGAACACAGAGCACTTGAAGGTGACAGAAGAACAGTTTGTTAAGTGTCCTTCTTAAGGGGCTTGTCCACAGAGTCTAACAGCCCTCTCCTCATGACAGCTAGTCTGTTAGTTCAAGTGGTAAAAGTTTATTTCAGTGGTGAAGATCCAGGCTTCAGATACAGATCTTGATGCATCATGGGACGTTGGTATATAGTAGAATTAGTTTTTTTCTTTAAAAAAATATAGGAAGTTACATACAAAAACTATGTCGAAAAAATATTATTCAGATTGCAAAGTCAAGCATTCAAAAGCTATGAAATGCCAGATTGGAGGTCGCCTGTGCAACCTTAATTCAGCCCCCTTCTGCATATTCATTAAGATACAAGCTTTAATTATATGGTCATGTTATTTTTTCCAGAGGACCCCTACCTCATTCAGTGCAAGTGATGCTCAGTGAATTAAACAGGGTGGTGAAGGAAATGAGGCTGTTGTCTGTAGGACCCCTACAGAGGTTGTAATGGGTTTAGAGAATGAAGGAGAGGATTGCAGGAAGAGTTCGGGTTGTCTTGTAATTAAGGCAGTTGAATGTTACTTTGTATAAATAATTAAATATTCAACAGAGTAGGGACTAGAACCTGACTCTCCCCCATCCCAGGAGAGTGCACTAACCACTGAGATAGAGAATCATTCTTGGTTGCTCTTTGACCCCATGAATATTTTATACAAAGTGGAACAGCTTTAACAGGCGAAGCTGAGAGTCACAGTGCCCCCCTAGTACCACAACCCTGGAGCCAAGTAGCTAGTGCACTCATCTAGGACACACGAGACCTGAGTTCAACTCCTGCTCCTCTCAGGTACAATGGGGTTTTGAACCAGGTCCTCCCATATTCTGGGCAAGTTCTCTTGCTATGGGGGGCACCTCTTATTTATTTAGAGAAAAGGAATGGTCTGATGTATGCACCTAACTCCAGCAAAGGTTTCACACCTATGAATCCCAAGTGGACACTGGTACTTGACTTCTGTGGTTCCCATTCCTAGCACCTAACTGTCCCCATACATTGTATAGGACCCTGAACACCTGATTTGGGGCTTTGGATTCCACAAGGCGACAGGATGCCTAAAGTTAGCCTTTGCAACACTAAGCCTTAGTTTCCTTTGTGGATCTAGTTTCTGGTGCCTGAATGACTAAGTAATTGTCTGACCTTGGACAAGTCACTGGCTTTCCGGCTACATGCATCCATCTGCAAAATGGGAATACCCATCCTCACTCACCTACATCACAGGTGTTGGGAGGACTAATCAGATAATGTGTTATTTGAACACAAACTGCTATAAAAATGCTACGTACTATGAGAAAAATCAGGTCAGTTACATAAGATTGGAGCACAAACACTTGAGATGCACAAAGTTAATAAAGATTTTGGTCTTGGTCTCCTTGTGCCTCAGTGCCCCCTTGTAAAATTGAAATAATAATACTCTGCTGTCTCAGAGAGATGTTATTCAGTAATGTTTGTGAGGGACTGAGATACAGTAATCAGCGCCACAGAAAAGAGGTCAGATAATACTTTTTTAAAAAGGTACCATTACAGCATAGTGAGAACTTGCCGAATCGCAAGGAAACCAAGTATTCTACTGCAGTTGCTACTTTAAAGGGCTGCAGTCAGGAAGCCTTTTGCAATGCATAACAATAATTTTATTATGCTTGTAAATTTTCAAACAATACTACATATTTTTGTATGCCAGAAGTTTACTCACTTTATATTACCTACATGCACAGTATAAAGGCATATGCCCCTTTTATACATGAATTCTGTAGCAGTTCTCTTCTTTGGAACCAGGAAAGAGAAGATTGCAAAGGCCAATGTGGGAAACTCACACCTTTGTTTGGATGCATCCAGACTTAGCAAGAGTTACTGGTAATGCCTAAGATCAAGTTGAGGCCTCGTTTTCTAAGGCTGGCAAGATATTTTGTCCAAACCCAGGTGGGGTATTTTATGCTAATGATTTAATTAACTAATTTGCATATTTACAAATAAATATCACATTTGAAGAGACTGCATGGATTTAGTGCTGGTGAAAGGCGTTAAATTGAGTCTGAATTTGCCTTGCAGCATTCCCTAGAGCAATGGGAACAGGCATATAGAGGCAAGACCTTATTGCCCAAACCTCTCTGGAGAGGGCTAAGGACTTGTGGGGAGCCAGAAGCAGCATGGAGGGAGTTAGGGGCAGCTACAGGAGTGTTGTGGGGGGCATTGTTGGACAGGAAAGAAACTGGAGGATGGAGGAGGTTGCTACGGGTTGCATCACCCAGTCCTTCTATTAATCCTGTCACTCTCCATACCCCGTTTTCATATCTCTTGCTCCTCCCTTAGCTCCTGTTCCTTTTTAGTTCCTTCCAGTAGCTTCTTTCCCTCCCTCACTCCCAACACTACTGTTGTCTACCCCACCAGCCCCTGGTTTTCTTTACCCACAGTCCCTCATCTTCCCTGCTTGGGTGCTGACCTCCATCACAGCCACCTCTCTGCAGTTCCATCCACACATCTGGGAATGGCAACAGGAGCAGACATCCCCCAAAGAAGGGGGCAAAGAGGATGCCTGGCTGCCCTTTCAGCAGGCTCAGGGTCCTAGACAATGTATGGGGATGTTAGGTGCTAAGAATGGGAACCACAAAAGCCAGGTACCCGTCTGCACTTGGGATTCATAGAGGTGAAACCTCTGCTGGAATTAGGTGCATACATCGGACCAACCCTTTTCTCGCAATAAATAAATAAATAAATAAAAATGAGGTGCACCATCACAAGAGCACTTTCCCAGGATGTGGGAGAACCAGGTTCAAAACACAGCAGCCCAAACCCCAGGGCATTCCCAGAGCCCTGCTGAATACCTGAAGGGGCAGCAGCAAAGGGCAAGGGAAACTTTCTGTACCTTCACGTGACAAAGGCATGACACTTGGCAGAGACTGCATTTTCCCAACCCTAACTTCGGAACATGCACTCGGGAACTGCAGGAGGTAAGAATCTGTCTTTGGAACTCTGGGTGGAAAACGAACACAGGTAATTTAATGTCCAAAGCTGTTCACATTTAAAAGCATCAGAGAGGCATGTTGCTGAGCTCATCCAGAAACAGAGGGTTCTCACAGCCACACCAGGCAAAACAATTATAGAAGGACCCTCTGGAACACAGAAGCTGTACTGAAAAATCAAGGTTTTGTCCTCAATCCTGCCTGCTGTCCCACAAAGTCAGACCAAAGGGCCCCACTATTCAACCAAACACAATACACTTTTAACCAAACAAAAAAATATCCAAAAATGGTGTTTCAGTTGAATCAAAGTGTCTCACACAAAGCCTTTTGATTTCTTGGAAATTCCCTGTTTGATGAAAATTCAAAATGATGCATTTGGCATAATTTCTCATTTACTTGTGGTTGGAAAACTCCCACTTTCATTCTTTTAATCTCCAGCAATGGGGAAAAAGAATGGAGAGAAGTGAGAGAAAGGGGGTTTTCTCCCACTGAAATAAAACAAAAAAATTAATTCTCTTTAATTAATTTAATTTTAATTTTAAATATTTAATTTTTTCATGAAAGTTATTTTTTTGCCCAGCTCTACCGATTACCATCATTAAATTTTGGTTTAACTGTGATTATGTCTCAGAAAGACTGCCACTGGGGCTTTACTCAGGCATCAGGGTCTACCTGGGTTAATCCATTTATGCATTTTTCTACAGGGCAGTACACAATACCACAATGTTTTCTTAGTTATATGGTGCTGTGCAGGTACTTTTAATTTGTAGGAGTTTTCATACATTATTTATAACTACTTGCATTGATTCCATAAAGTCAGGCCACAGCCTTACCACAAAGCAGAAAGATGATTCTGAGGGGAGGATAGCATAATTTCTAAACTTTGGTTTGCATGCATTTTATTTGATCATATGAGAACACAATATACAGTGCAGACATAATTCATCACTATCTCATAGCAAGAATATGCAGCGAGTTGTGGTACTGTAAGTCATTTCTCCCACTGGAAAATGAATTGTGGCTGTGGTAACTCAAGGAACATTGCCATTTGTGTTTATTTTTCATGACAAGATGACAATTATCTTGCACTCTAATTGTAGGGTCAGTTACCAAAATAACCTTTTAATTTTAGTTTCCTTCCAACGTACTTTTCTCTTCTTTCCTCCTTGTGATTTTTGCACCTCTATTAAGTCTAATTTCCCCAGACTACTTCCGTAAATAGAAAGGATAATGAATAGCGGCCATGAAAATGCCAAATATAAGAAAATTGAAACATTGCAAGGGGGGGGGGGGGAAATGGACCGTGTCACAGTTTTCACAGGTTAAGATCTTCATCTGCTACTCTGTCTCCTGGGTTAATGGGATATTGTATATCAACAGTTAATATTACCTTGACCAAGTATTACAGAACTAAAAAGGTCAAACACTCCTTTCATTATCCCACATTCACCATTAAAACAACCAAAACAAAAGCCAAGGCCTGTGATTGAGACAAAAAACAAACTATAAAAGTTGAAGGTGCTATCTGTACAGGAAATGAGAATTACAAAATCCTGCCTGCCCTAGTCAACGGCACAGGAAAAGTAAAACAAAACAACACATACCTCAATGGCTCAGAGTTATCTATTCTAGAAAAAAGAGAAGGACATTGATTCATAGACCTGTTCTGACATTTTTGCTGGTTATTTTCAGTTTTGTGCTCTCAGTGTCTTCCATGCTGTACAAGATTACCGTTAATATTATTTGTATTAAAGTAGGACTCAAAGCATGCTGGGTGCTGAGAAAACACATAGGATGACACACTCTGCTCCTTGGAGCTTACAATGAGTGGATAAGAGACAAACCAAATACAAATTAAATTACTGAAGGGATAGGAGGCACACATCCAGTTACTTTTTCACTGTCCGGAGTACCTCTCACCTGCCCTCCCCTCCTTCTTTTACTTTGGCTAGACTCCCCTATCAGCCTGTTCTATCATGACTACCCAAACATGACCTTCTTCCGCAGCAGAGATTGAAGCTCAGCTAGAGAGCTTAAGAGATGGACAGAAACAGCAAGTCATAGGGAGGCCATATTAATGGCATCTGATTAATGGTGTTTGAAGATCAGAGGCTTGCTGGGGAACAGGGCTCATATGGCCTCTCCTGTTCCCTGTAGTTACTTGCCCTATCCCCTCTAAACCAAGAAGTGGAGCACAACTCTGGTAGATATTTTCCCTCCTGGAAGGTGACAGCTCACGTTGCAACATGTTATGAGAGAGCAGATGGCATTGGTGGCCCAATTACAGAGACAACATGTAACTGTTGATAGTGAGGGAGCACATATTTTGAACCCCCTGGCCGCAAAAGAAACAAAAATCAAAATATAAACCCTGACAGAAAACTTGGGGGGCATATGATCCTAAATTCCCTCACCTCCCATGCATCACCTCTGCCCAATTACCCCATAACAGCAATTATTTCTATCTTGAAGTCACTGTGGAAATACCTGGATACACTCTCACAAATATTTAGAGCAAGACAAATATATTTGAACCACACCAATTGCATAGGCAATGTAAAAATATTATGGCCCCAATTCTCAGCTGTCTTGGGGACGTTGTGTGCCATGCTGGCAGCCAAAACTGTCCTTACACCAATATATCTTATAAAACACAACTTTGGGTATTTTGGTCAGAAAATGCCAATTTGTTTAAACCAAAGCTTTTCACAGAAACATATCTGTTTTGTTTCTCAAGTCCAAGTTGGAATTTCTGACCAAAACCAGAGAAAGAGAGCTAGGATGACCAGATGCCCCCAAAATCGGGACTGTATTTTATAGGGACAGTCCCGATTTTGGGGGCTTTTTCTTATATAGGCACCTATTATCCTCCACCCCATCCTGACTTTTTACACTTGCTATCTGGTCACCCTAAAGAGAGCACATACAGTACCCCCCAGAACAGCCAGTAGCCCATGGGTCATAGCACTCATCTGGGATGTAGGAAACCAGGTCTTTGCTTTGTCTGATTCAGAACAGGGCCTTAACCCCATCCCAGGTGAGTGTCATAACATCAGGAGTGTGACTTTTAAAAAACAAAATTCTGAAAGGTATGATTTTTGTTACAATGAGGAAGGGAAATAAGTTTTAAAACCTCTGACTTTTTTCAAAATGGAATTCTTGTTTTCCTAGTGCAGAGGGAAAGGAATGCCATTGTGGCCTGGGATCATTTGCAGCCAGTTTAATTTAGAGGAGCATTTAAGCCCTCCCCTGAGTCACGCTGAGCACATGTCAGCCACCACAGATCAGGAACTATGATCAAGAACTACTCCACACAGTGCTTCTGGTTGAGATTCTCATCCTTGCTCTAACCCCTGTATGACAAAGAAAAGGTCCAGAGTGGTGTAAAGGCCCCCTATCCACCCAAGGGAGGCTTAGTGGAAGACAGCCATAACTCTCTCTTCTGGGGACTCCCGCACAAGCTCAGGGGTAAGGAGAGGCTGTGGGTGGGAGAAGCAAATGTTGCTATGTTGCAAGAGACTGAAGAGACTCTGGGCAGCGTTGCAATCCATAGGCAGCTTGCCATAACTTAGGCTTTGTCTACACTATCCAGCTTTTACTGACACAGTTGTGCCGCTACTGCTGTGCCGCTAAAAGGCGCACAGTGTAGCTGCCGTTTGTCGGCAGGAGAGTGCTTCTGCCGACAAAGCGCTGTTCACATTGGCGCTTTTTGTCAGTAAAACTTTTGTCATTCGGGGTGTGTTTTTTTAACACCCTGAATGACAAAAGTTTTGCTAACAAAGTGCCTTCACTCCAGATAGATGTACGGTAAAATTACCTAAGTGATTAAGAGCCTAAGTTCCAATCACTTTCAATAGAACGTAGGTTCGTAAGTCGCTTAGGTCCTTTTGAAAATTTTATCTGTAGTATCGGCTGGCTCCTCCTGGGATACACCAAGTTATGTATTATCATATCTTCTTTGCCAAGCAGTTTTCTTCCAATATTGTGAGCAAAGAAAATCCGCATCAATCCTCCTCATAAGACTGTCTTCTTTACTAGTCACTTGAAGGACTCTGTCGTCTTCCATTCTTCTAACCCTAACCCTTTTAAAGTTAGGTTGACCAACAGGCAATAACACATTCCACCAAATACAAAGCCCAGGTCAAACCAAAGAAAAACAACCTGCATAAAAACCCTTTAAAATTAAAACCAAAAAGTAGTAAAATCAGAAAACAGCAGCCACTCTAGCACCTTGTTTATGCAAATCAGCAGTCAAGTTTGTTTTTTATAGACTGCTACAGGTGGAGACAAATTCATTAAAGTGTTCAGAAACTAGTCTTATATCTCTTACAAAGACACAGATAAATATAGTTCTTGCCCTAAGGAGCTTACTATCTAAGAAATGATAATGAGCTGACAGGATGCACTGGGAAAACTAGAGAAAGTAATAATCTAAAGTTTGTCTTGTTTTTCCCTTTTTTATTATAAACTCACAATTTGTTCCAACAATTAATGACCCCCACTGTTAAAATATATGCCTTCTTTCTCATTTTAATTGGTCTTTCTTCAGCTTCCAACAATTGGATCGCTTTATGTCTTTTTATGTCAGATTAAAGAGCCATCTATCACCCTCTTTTTTTCCATATAGGTATTTGTAGATCATGATCAAGTGACCTCTTGACTTTCTCTTGGATAAACTATATAGATTGAGCTTCTTTAGTCTCTCATTATCTTTTCCAGACCTTGAAACATCATTGTAGTTCTTTTCTGACCTCTTTCTAATTTGCCAACATCCTTTTTGAAGTTTTGACACCACAACTGGACAGAATATTCCAGTAATGGTCTCCCTGTTGGTATATACAGATGTAATATTACCTCCTGACTCCTCTTGATATTCTCCCATTTATACATGAATCACATTTGCCCTTTTTGTTACAGTATCACACTAGGAATTCATATTCAATGGGTAGCCCTTTTCTGTGCCAGTGCATTCTAGAATACTGTCTCCCAGCTCGTCAGTGTGACTGACATTTAGCCATATTAGAATGTAACTACGTATATTAAAACATATGTTGTTCAAATGAGCCCAGCCTGCCAAGCAATACAGCTGGATCTGTATAATTGATCTGTTCCCATAGTTATTTACTACTCCATCAATGTGAATCATCTGCAACTTTTAAAAGCAATACTTTTATATTTTCTTCCAGATTACTGTTAAAGATATTGAACAGCATTGGGCCAAGAAAAAATCCGTGCAGAATATGGTAGGGACCATGTTTTAGAATATATTTACACAGTTCCTAGCACAATGAGGCCCCAATCCTGACTGGTGGCCCATAGTCACTACTGTAATACAAATAATAAAATGTTTTCATACCACACTCTCCTTAAGCAGCCTTAAGATCCCAAACTACCAAATCCTGTATTCTGTGAGGTTCTGAACTTATCTAGTATATAGGAAGGCTATTTTCAACTTCTTTCATTCTCTCTCTCTCTTGCAGTTTTTAAACATTATATATTTTTTCAGGATAAAGACTAGTTAGACCAAGGCAAGTAAATATACAAATTTTCAATCATGATAAGCAAGTACAGGAAAAATCCTTAATGGTTCACACTTGGAATAAAAGCATTGTAGTTCTTATGGGATTCTGTTGCCATTTAACAGTTTCCTTATAATCGGTTCAAAATACATTATGACTACAGAAGACAAGTACTCTTTTCTTGATTCTGATCTCACCACTGAATCCACCTAAGTCAATGGAGTTACAATAGCAGACAACTGGGGTTAAGTTAGATCAGACTTAAGCACTGACTCACCACATTTCTTGAGAGAAAAAAAAAAAAACATCCATTCCTCCACAAGGCTACGAAGACAAAGATGGCAATGTCATATGTGCATATATCTATCATAGTCAAACTATCTGCCTGTTACAGTATTTTGAGTAAGATTTTGGTCTGCTTCTTTTCTACTTCCAACGCTACCATCTACAATTCTATGTATATGTACTAAAGTTTAAGAGAAGCACAATATTTCATCCTACATACTTGAGACTTGCAGCACCAATCTGGAATATAGCTTACATTCACGCCTTTTCTATGGTTCCACAGAGTAGGTGCCAACATACTCTCTATTTTAACATGTACACAACAATATAATTTGCAAACTGTTATTCTTCAATTCAGTGATTTCCTGTGTGGTAACAATAGTATTAAAAATATGTTAGGTGTGGTCTGTTGCCCGGAATAGTTTGGTTGTAGCTTGTTAGTCACATATTTGTTTTAGTGGTTCATTTACAGTATCTTAAGAGGCCAAAAAATTAAGACAAAAGAACAATAAACCAAATGACTGCTTTGTTGCTGTCCTTTGCTTTGCATTTAGACAAAGATAGGTAGGTGGCATGTGCCCACCTTTTTTATTCTTGTTACATGTTTTGATAAAAATATGAAAATTCAGTAAATGAGCTGTGTATTTACAAAAGCAGTAGTTCAGTTTGTCTCCAGATTAGGTGAAAGGAGATGTGAAGGAAGAGAAATAGAGGGGGTATACTGTGGACAGGGTGAGAGATGTGAACAACAGTCCTATAATAGGATGTTGGTGATAGCTGCCCTTGCTAGGTGTAAATAGAGGACTAAAGCCCAGATCTTGTCCTGCATTAGGGCAGCTTTGTGCTTCTCTGGAATCTTGCCTGTATTATGACTTCAGTCCCAGCTACAAAACTCTAAAGCCTGCCTCCCAGCCATGTATGCGCGCATAGGCCCTTAAAAGAAGCAGAATCAAGGGAGCAAGCTACAGAGTGTATTTCTACACTGCAGTTGGAAACATGCCTACCAGCCCAGCTACACAGTCATGCTAGTTCTGTTCCAGCTAGCATGCTAAAAATAGCAATGTGGACATTACGGCAAGGGCAGCAGCTTGGACTAATCTCCCAAGTCTAAGCCAACATGACCCTTGGATTCAAGCTCACATGGCTAGCTCGAGCTGCCACCCATGCCACAGTGTCCACACTGCTATTGTTAACATGCTACCTGGAGCAGACAGAGCGCAACTCTGTGTACCCTGGCTGGAAGGCCTGCTCCCAGCTACAATGTAGACATACTCAGACAGAGACTCATTAGGAAGGGTCTATGCTGTGCCTTCCACGGAGCTGTGCTCTATGATGCTTCTTCCACAATAGCATGGGAAATGTTTGAGGGACCAAGCCAACAGTGGTTGACTCAGTGATGAGCAAATAGTCCAATAATTAAGCAGATCTAATGTTCAACCCCACAAACATACTTTTATTGACTTCAGGCTCTTTTCTGGCATTCTGTGACCTGGCAAGTGAAGATTCCATTTCCCTCCCCACCAATCCCTGTGGGACTGCATAACACTTGCTTAGTGGGGAGAGGATTAGTATATAGCACAAAGGGAACATTATAGAGTATGGGGTCAGAGAGAATTTTAATGTCTATAAGTGACTACTGCATAAATCAGTGCACACATGTCACTTGGTTCTGAGTTGCATCATATGAGGGTTATTTTAAAGCATCAGGCGTTTTACAGTTTTTCTAATGTCCAAAAACATGTTATGTGACAAAATCATTGAGGCTTTACTTTTTTCCCCATTTACTGAAAATGGCCTATGGGATGTGTGGTCTTAATATTTCAGTTTTTTAAACAGAACACAAAGCTCAAAGTGCATTATATGGGTTACATTACTTTTGTGGCTTACCTAGGTTACAAAAACATAAGAAGCAATAGAAAGAATCCACGTGAATATGAACTATTGCAAAAAAAGAACCCTCCCCATGCAAACTGCTACTTACAGTCCTTCCTGTTTGCAACATATTTAATGTCTTACCTTAATATAATTGACTCATAACCAAGGTGATTTCCATTATTAGGTTGCGTAAACTACATAAGGTATACTCCAGATATGTTGAATATTGACTCTCTTTCAGTGCCAAAAAACAGCTGGAAAAATATCAGCTGATGTTCAACAAACTAGAAATTGTTTGTCCATTATGCTGATGACAGTAACAATTGCTGTCAGCAGCAGAGCTAGGATCACATTGATCCAATTAGTTTAATGCTAGACCAGACAGAGCTAGAGAAAAGCTGATCGATGTGTTCCTATCACTGCTCAACTTGGGCAATAGCGTTTGAGCTACTACAGGCAAACTATATTCCCAGCTATGTGTAGCCAAGGGAAAGAAAAACCCTCTATCAACACAAAAATAAAATTACGAAATTCAAACCAGCGTATATAAGACTGACTAGATCTAAATACAAAAGTTTCACTCTAACTCATGCATATAATGCTTATTAATGTTGTTCCAGAATACTGCAAAATGAGAATTTTTCATTTTGTATAAGAAACGTTTTAACTAGGAAAAATCCTGAATTTTCACCAGTTTTTAGACCCATATTGAACTGTACCTTTTTTGAGATTCTACATTGTTCAAAAAAGTGTTGTTTCCTTCATGCTATCAGACCAGAGCCAATGAAATACCATGAGAAAAGTTGTTTTTGCAACATTTTCAGTGGCAACAAGAAGCAGAAGTGCTAGAAATCTCACAGAAAACCGGTTTGAAATATTTCCAGCCCCATTTTGCAAAACTTATCTGGGCAAGATTCAGATAAGCACCCAAACTATAGATACTTACATGAACCAGGCACCTGATGATGAGAATTTTGGCACAATTCTACATCTAGCACCAAAGCACTTCAAATGAGTGAAGCAGTCAGAATTATGCAACAGACTGAGCTTTCCGTTAAAGAATTTGAAAAAACCTGAAAAATGTATTCCATTGACTCAAGAAGACCATCCTGTGTCATACAAGTTCTGACTTCACAACTGTGCTAGCAAAAATTTCACTTTCATTTTGACTATAGCTGTGCCCTCACTAGATAAAAGGGTGTATTTTTAACCCATGTTAAACTAATACCTGTTAAAACCCACGTGAATTCAAGGCAACTGTAGTTTTCACCTGTTAACTGGGTGAGGAAAAGCCAAAGGGGGGAGCCTCAACCAGTTTAAACAGGTTAAAACCATAACTGTAACTGCCCTGTCTTCAAAGCAGGTTAGTTAAATCAAGTTAAAAACTCATTATTTTCCCAGTGAACACAAGGTCTGTAAGATTGGTGGCTCCAAATTTATTGCATGGGAAAGGCAAAAGAACAAACTTTCCCAAGTATTTAAAAACATGATAAACATGTTTAAAATGGTTATGCAACCAAAGGCTTTTTCTTTCTGATGTGATGACCAGTTAGTGTCCAGAACAAATGGTAGGGATTTGGCCAGCTAGATACACCCCAAATATCCCCCCTATGCACACAGAAAATTATTTTTGATCTCTCAAATAAAATACCACCAATCAACTAACCCACCTGGAGTTCTTCCTACCCCACCTTGCCTACAATAGCTCCTATGTCATAACTCCTAGAACAGCTCTCCTACTCCTCCTGAAAATGAGCAGGCTCCCTGCCTCTCACTTCCCACCTGAAAAAAGCAACAGTAGTCTAACTGATGTATTTCCTACATTCCTCATTCCTTGCCTGGTCACAGCCTTCACCTGCTTCCCTTTTTTCCAGTTACAGTCCCCTGTTTACTGTTTCCTTGAAATCACAAGCTGGCCAGCTCCTCAATCCCGCTTCAGCTTTTTCCCATTGGGCCTCTGGTGTGGTTCCTGAAGTGAGGGCAGTACTCTGCAATGGGGCTGCACCTTTTCACTCTTCGGGGCAAACTTTTTTAAGCCCCAGAAGCAACTGTAAAGGCATCCTTATTGGTAGAAGCCAGCAAGCCCCTCTGGTCTCTCCCTGTCCAGGGCCGGCTTTAGGCACCAGCGAAGGAAGCAGGTGCTTGGGGCAGCCAATGGAGAGGGACGGCAAGTCCAGGTCTTTGGCAGCAATTCGGCAGCAGGTCCCTCAGTCCCTCTCTTCCTCTTTGAGCTGCTGCTGAATTGCCGCAGAAGAATGAAGCGGCACGATTGAGCTGCCGCCGAAGTGCCGCCAATCGGCTTTTTCCTTTTTATTTTTCCTTCACTGCTTGAGGCGGCAAAAAAGCTGAGCTGGCCCTGTCCCTGTCTCTTCTGCACTCCATGGATCTGCCATAGTGAAGGAACTGGGCACTGCCAGCAATCCCCAGATCGCATTCTAATGATGCACTGAATGGGCTACAAGCTGGCAGCCCTTTCTTCCCTCTTCTCCCCCACCCCTTGAACTTCTCTCCATTATGCTGCTGGAGAGATGGTCAGAAAAGAAAGGCATCTGCCCCAGAGGGGATTTGTTCAAGGGAGGGGATTTAATTGGTGAGGTTTAGTCTCTTTTGCCTCGATTTACCTGACATCACTAACTATGACTATAGCACCTGGTTGTCAATAAGGGAGAAATACCTGTGGTACCTTAAGTTATTTTAAAAGGAGGATTATGTTTAAAATATTAAATATTCTTTAATCATGTGCATGCTTAGCACAAAGTGAAGAACCCAAGAAATTATAACACCTCATTCTTATATAGTGCTTTCCATCAGTAGATCTTACAGCACTTCAGTCTTAATTTATTTATCCTCAAAACATCCCTGTGAGGATGAGGTTTTTATTACCTCCATTTTACTGATGGGGAACTGAGGCACAGAGAGACTAAGAAAATTGCCCAAGACAACACAGGAAGTCTGTGGCAGACTAAGGAATGGAACTTGTGTCTCTCAAGTTTCAGGTTAGCATCCTAATCACTGGACCATAATGCATACACAGTCCTATTTTACTGTTACAGGCATATCCAAAGACACCATATTTGCCAAGAACAATAAAACAACTTCCCGTTTGTATGTAACAGCATATCACTGAGTATCTACACCACAACATATAATATAGCTAGTGTAAGAAACCTTTTCATTTTTTTAATCACTTTGTATTTATGTATTATTTTCACTTCGATTAATGTATTATTTTGTATTCCACATCTTAGGCTACATCTACACTACAGCCAGGAGTGACACTCTGAGATTGATCCACTGCGGTTGATTTAGTGGGTCTAGTGAAGACCCGCCAAATCGACAGCAGATCGCTCTCCACTCGACCCCTGTACTCTACCCCCAATGAGAAGAGTAAGGTAAGTCAACAGGAGAGTTTCTCCCATCGACCACCCATGGTTTAGACCCTGCAGTAACTCGACTGCTATGTTGACTCCAGCTACGTGGAGTTGTGTAGCATAGGTTGACTTACTGCGATAGTGTAGACATAGCCTTAGTGAAGTCCCACCACCTCCTCAGCCTGCTGCCCTTCAGGAAGTGACTGTGTTACAAAGATCCAAAGGATTATAAAAATCAGGGAGAAAGTCGTCCACTCTTATTGACTTCTATCTCTGCAGGACCTTCTGGTTCTTCAACTAACATCCCTGCATGCTACTCAAACCAGTATCACTGGAGCACTAGAGAAACTCAGATAAAAGCAAGAATTAACTGAAGGAGGGGACCAGTTACCTTCCTCACCCTTCCCACATTTTACTTTATTGAGGCCAAGGGACTACCACAAGGAAGGGGGTGCTATGTACTAATAGTTGTACTGTTCCCAAATCCTTTGAGTTGGCTCTGAACAGCCATAGGGTCAGTGCTGCCTGACATTGTAAGAAGAGCAGTCATAAGAGTTTGGAACGACTGGCCTATTGTCACTTCCTCCTCTTTTTCTTTCAAAATAACTAAAATATAACATCTGCTGACGGAAGGCTGGCCTAATTCAAGCTCAAACAACCTCTCACCCAGATCCAAAAAAACAGGTGGCCCATGTGAGAGTTACTCACAGATAGGAGGAGCCATAAGAATGGTGGTTTTGGCTCAAACACTCAGTCTACTATATGGAATTATTATTTTACTAGTGCCAGAGACAGAATAATGGCTTTGATTCAAGCACTGATTGTGTTGTTTGGGATTATTATTATTAGCAGCAATAGTCATGGACCACTCTTTTCACTATAACTATGGGTTATAGTTCCTTCTCTGCTGCCCAGAAAGAAAGAGTTTAGCAGCAGGCTGGCTAGCTGGCAAACAGCTATAGGTGCTAAGTGTCTGTGTGCAACATGAAGACAAATTTGTGTGTGTGATATCTGATTCAGCAACAGAATGCACCACATGTCAAAGCTTTGCTTCGGGTGGGGTGGGGAAGGAAATTACAAGAACAAGAGCAAGCACAGACTTAAAATGCATTTTTCGGCTTGCTCTCTTTTCATTTGTCTGCCTTATATCTTTTTTTTCTTCTTATGATATTGCAGTAGTGCTGAAAACAGATATGTTAGACTAGAGCCAGGCCCAACTCCAGGAGTGCTTTAAGGTCTGTGGGACAGGGATAGTGTCATCTTATACATTTGTTAAGAGCCTAGTTAGTACAATAAGATGCTGAGTTTGACATAAGCCCCTGGGAACCACCACAATAAAAATAAAATATTTTCAGGTATATTTAGGATATCTGCAAGTAACGCTATAAAAAGCTCAGGTATTTAATACCCTTCCATCTCAAATGGGAGACCATTCTGTTGGGAAAATTGTATTACTTTACCACAATAAGTCAATGTCTTAACTAACCATTAATCACTTTCTCTAAACTCTCTAATGACCTGAGCTTGCTTAAGGTGTTTTTTTTTAAAAAGTCTTTTTAAAGGACCTATATGCTCCCTTGGTTAATATTTTGCCTAGTAATTTGTGAGCCTAAAACGTCTTAGAAGGTCAGTTAGATAATACCAATATCTGTTATGTAGCCCTTTAATTTTAACAACAACCCAGCTGAGTAAAGCCTGCTGTAAAAGTGGGAAGACTGATACAGACAGGATAAAAATCTACATTTTCCAAAGAATACTAATTTGGGTTGCTGACTTGAGTCAGATGTTCTGGGCACTTGCAGTCTCTATTGACTTTAATTGGAACAGGAGATGCATTGACAATTTGGGCCTACATGACACTAAAACATATTTAAAGACCGTATTCTTAAAATTCAAATGGACTAGCAAATGAGAGGGTCTAATATAATAATGAGGGTTGGGGAGAGAAATGGGAGACTAACAGTGTTCATTCTAAAATACACCATTGGGAAAAAAATAATTTACATCTTTGGAAAAAAAATCATTGAGATGCTTGTCAAAATCAGGGAGAGATGGACCAACATGGGCTTCGAGGTGTGTGTGGGGGAGAGCGCAAGTTCCACACCCTAGTGCCCAGTGCAGCAAAGGCACAATCAACTGTTGACCTAATACATGATAATGGCATCTCTAAAAAGTGGATATTTTGTGAATGTAGATATCTGTCAAACTGAGGTTCAGGGAGCTCCCCAGTATAGCCCAGGGCTATATTGATAAGAGCATTCAAAGCTGGTAGTGTCAACTTAGAGTCAACCTGCCCCTAACTTAAAGAAGTCAAGGCAGCTATAACATGTTCACAATTGCTCAGACAAAGAGCATATGTGCTGCTGCATTCTAAACAAGCTGGAAGTAATGGAGACCCCTGCTGTGAGCCTCGCTAAGAGGGTATTACTATAATTAGGCCTCATAGTCACAACAGCATCTGCTGCTGTTGCAAGGTCATCACAGGACAAATAAGGGCACAGATTTGGGCAAATTATGCAACTAGAAAAATCACTTTTGTACTATGTAGGGCAGTTGGCATACCATGGAAGAAGCATGGCCAGAAGTTAGACTGAGATCCTTAACCTGGCTTACTGTCTCTGAACTAACCTGCCTTAAGAAGAAAAACCTTAAAGAAGACCAAAGCTGCTTCATATAGAAAACTTCCACCAATAACAAAATTGTAGGTTCTGATGCATCCAGGAAATGATACCAGCAGTGGAGAGAATGAACTACTGAGACCAGGCTGAGAGACACACAACTCTACATTCTCAACTCAAAGAATAAGTCCTGTAAGTTTGGGGAGAATACACTGTACTTTCCATACAAAAGAAAGTCATTTAAGTGCAAACAGGAACACAGCCTTAAAGGAACTGCAACCATTGCCTCCATAATTACACCAGCATTCTAACAAAATTGTCTTTTTAAAATGATCACCCCAAAAGGCATTATATATATGCTGAATAGCCAGGAGAGCTTAAGAGGTGCCACATTTCAAATCTCTCATTGATAACATATATGTCCATTCTCACAGATTGTCTGCTTTCTTCTGTGCATGACTGGAGCCAAGCACTCCAGCATCAATAGAAGGTTTCTGGAGGAGGGGATAGATCTCTGCAAGTTTAAGAACAGTTAGCAGTCTTCCCTGGCTGAGGCACAGCCATAACACTTGCTTATAGAAAGATGGGAAAAGATCAGAATTGTAGGTGGTCAGCCTCAAAGAACCCAGAGGGCATTGCATTTGACCAGCCAACAGGAGATAGTCCATCAGGTGCCTGTGATTCCACTAATCCAGAGGCCTTCCCCACCTCTGAATCAAACTCCGAAATCTATGCAGAGTGTACCCAACACATCATTTGGAAGAACTAGTAAAGGGGTGAGGCACTCTGAATTTATCAGGCTGCATACTGCCTGAAAGTTTGGCTGGGAGTGCTCTCTCTCTCTCTCTAGTATTCATAGCTGGGGACAAGTGACAAATCTTGCATCAGACATAGCTCTTCTGTACAACTGTATAAAATCAATGTGGGTTCAATTGTGGCTGTTGTGCTAAGTAGGGGGCAACACATAATAATGCTTATCTAGGAGAAGGCCAGAGTCACAATTTGGCTCCTACTTCCTTTTTTGCTCCAGAGTGGAAATAATCTACACCAGCTCATTACTTGGTTACTTCTCTCCTCACACCAGTTTACCTGCATTGGCCAGCACTGTGGGGAAAGAGTAGGGCACAGTCAAAGGTACCTGTCAGTTCCCACTTACCCACCCATTCTCCATTCACCTGTGTGCAAGCGGAGTAGCAGCCTCACAAAAGCTATGATTTTGCCCTGTGTTAAGATACGCAGACGACACCATCACAAACTCAACATTTGCCACACTTTAGAGATCACGGTACAGTAGTAGTTTCTAAGTATAGGAAGATAATGTGGATACTGTTTATACATGTGGCAGAGAATGATCTATCACGTATCATATAAGCACCCAGATGTACCAGCATAGGGTTAGGGTGTAATTGGGTGGATGGGGACCCTCCATCTGGAAAACCGAGCACAGACCTCTTTTTTTCTTAAAAACATGTTTTGTTTTGTTTTTTAAGTTGAATTACCTTTGGGAAAACTGGGTTAAATTACAGGGGAAAGAAAGAAAGAAAGAAAAAAAGAAGTTTGTGAATTCAAACAATTTTTGCAACTCTCCAAAAAAGTGAATTTCAAATGACCAACAGCACATTGCAACAGTAAACATTAAAAGTATCAAACAGACAAATACAGACTCTTTTTATATAAACGATATTCCTTGTCTTTGCGTGCTTTAGTATACACAGAATGCTTTTGTCCTTGAAAAGTTCAGAAACTTTGGGTTGTCATCACAGTAATAAAAAGCCTGCCCTCCAAACACAAAACAGTTTGCAATGCAAATTGAAAAAGGGAACTTCAAACCATGTATGATTTCTCTCAGCTATGACCCAAATTTCCAGAAAATAACCAAGCTATTTTTTGTGATAAGACAGTCAATTACAAACGTGACTGAGTTTTGCATAATATGCAAAGTAACCAAAAATAAACCTTTATTATATTGTCCCACAACATGAAATCTTAGAATGCTGACCATCATTAAAACATAACATTGTGTCATTTGTACCTCTTGCTGATTAGTTATTTCTCTTAATAAGATTATGGGCCAGATTGTGAGATTTATACATAGCACCATGCTAAGGCCAATAAAGAGCAATATTGCCCAAAGAGAAGCTCTGGGAGATACTGTGATTCAGGAAGTACAGCCCCTCTCTAAGCAGATCAAAGTACAGAAAGAACATGTATAATGCATCATCCAATCGGCCTTGTCTACATTAGCATCTTCCAGGAAGTATCCCACAGCATCTCTATTATTATGATAATAATAGGAACGTTAGTGCAGATGGGGCACAAATGTTTTACCACCCTATTATGTAGACCTAAAAAAAAAACACTTGTCTTCTATCCGCCATTAGCACTCCCACTGTTGCTATCATAGGTGCTGGTGCAATGGGGATAATTTAACAGTGGGAGATTTCCAAAATATGCTACTGTGGTCTTGTAATGGTGCAATGTTCTCCTCTCTCCCTTTCCAGCCAGCAAGGGGAGACTATAGTTATGGTCTTGCCTCTTTCTCACCCCCTTTGGGATGGTTTGCGCATAAGGTGTTACAAGGAGAGAGTAGTCATTTGGCTCATTAGACTGCAGTTTTCTCTCGTCCTTGCACTGCAGTACAAAGAGTGTAACAATAGCTCCTGGCACCCATGGAGCTACATGACCCCATCATGTAATAAGCGCAATAGCTTTCACAGGCAGGAGAAGGCTATTTATACTCTCCCTCCTCCCTTTTCAGAACAGTTTAGCCCTAAACAATAAAGTTCCAAACTCTGCCCTAAATGACACAGCTGTGTAAATGTAACTGAGGGCTGATATTGGCCCTTTACTGGCTATATACTTTTGTGCACCCTTCACAGTTGCTTATACCATATGCTTATAGTGCTAAAGTTAACAAATAATGCCAAGAGGAATAAAATTATCATTTCAATATTAAAATTTGTGCCTAAAATGGTCTCTGTGAAAGGATATATAAATGTACCTTTTATCACGCATCGTTAACAACAGGCTTCATCAATTGCATTAAGGTTAATGTAAGGTTCCTTACCTACAGAATCATGGACGTCTTCTTCTTATCTCAAACTGCCATCAACTTGCAACTGTTTAACTATTTCTAAAAACGGAAACCATCTAGGTCACATGTCTAAAGGATGCAATTGGTTTAATCTCCCTCAGCTTATAAAGAGAAAGAAAGCAAGGGGAAAAAAGTAAAATAAAACCACTTCCTGCAAAGCAGGAGCTAACCACCATACCGATAAGTCATTTGCATCTAAGTCTATAGAAGAAAACCTTGTGTCTTGGATAACAGGCAGCTCAAAAACAGATTTTTCAGCTAAAATTACTATAAACATAGAGAATAGCATTAACTTTTTGCAGAAGGTAAATACGCAGTTTAAGAGGAAATGCTGTGAGGAATTGTGCAGCTAAGCCCTGAGACAACTTCCCTTTTCTTACCTTCTGTAAATGCTTTGAGTACTAAAATAAAAAGCTTGCAACAAATCTACTCGTGCATTTTTTAAATGGAGGTTTAGTAAACATGTTGCTTACCATGCAGTTACTTGGAGTCTATAAAACAGTAATTCCAACCATAGTAAGTACTCAGAAGGTTTACTAGTGAAGTTACATCTGTTTCAACTTCGGGCTGGTTAAACCCACATTGATAAACATTTCTGTTTCTTTAATATTCTGTTTTAACACATCCCTATGTGCAAGTTCTTAGAAAACCAAGCAAGCACATCTGCTTGTCTGGATTACTTCCTATAATTAGTCTCAACACTATTTCCTTACCCAGACAGGATGACTCTAAGGAACTGAAATTTGGACAATTTATATCTTAAGAGCTCCACAAAAGCTCACTTCACTACTTTATACCTCCATAAATAGCTTCCATACTTTCCATCACAAATTACTTTCCTCTGTTCAGTAGGGAAGGATGAGACTTCTTCCATTGCGCTATCCATGCTTATTTCCTGGCTGACTGGCTATGAAAGGTAATCAAAATCATTGCAAAGTCTGGCCCTTTCGGACAATGCAGGACAGCCTGCAAAACGCTCTATTGATGCTCTTAATAGGATATTGTAAGTAGGGTCTGAATGAACTCTCCCCGACAGCTAGTTGGTGAGGGGGAACAGACTTTAGGAGCAAACGGTATTTACATGAACACACCTACTGTGCGTAAGTATCCAGTAGACAGGAGCTGTGTAGCTCCAAGTGATCAGCTTTGGCTGGTGCTGGGATACAAATCACTTTAGTACTGAATGCAGGGGCAGTGAAGTGGTGTTATCAATGTTGTTGTCTTTATTGTATGAATAAAGGGGAGCAAAACTATTCTTAACCTGTCCCAAATAAGGAGGTCACCCTCAGCTGAAAGGACTTTGTTCAGCCAGGGACTCGAATGCCAGACCCCTATGAAAGTAAGAGGAGTGGTGACAGGTATCCCAGCCAGGAGACGTAGACTCTCCCTAAGGGTCTCTGGTCCGGTTTAACCTGTTTCTCACCACTGTTCAAAGATAGAGCTAAATAGGCTACATTGGGAGTCTTTTGTTACATTAAGTCCTTTACTAATTTACTAGGAGCTGAGATCACTTGTGGTGGGACAGCATTTCTATCCAGTCTGCTAAGAGCTGAAAATCTCTAAGAGCTGACGATCACTGAGAGACTGACCTGCAGGGGTCAGAGCAGAAAGACAGGTTGCAGCAGAAGGTGACTGATGGGCGGCCAGTGGGTGCAGCTGGCAGGGTGGCCAGGCAACCAGCCAGAGCAAGTGCTCAGATGGCAGAGCAAGCCAGGTACCTTCTTCCCTGGATGGGACGTGAACTCACACAGATGTATGTCTGAACCCTGGGGACTCACTGACCAAGGACAACCACTGTGAGTTGGGTATGGTGTGAGGTCAGAGGGGCACAGTAAAGGAACTTTTGGTTGTGGAACTCAAGAACATGAGGCTGAAGGCACTGCTCTATGCACTCTGGGCTGGGTGTCCTGCTCACAGTATTATGTTTATGAATCCTGCTTGTGGAATTTTCTCTAATTAATGTCAGGTGACTTCCTTCCTTTCATTAAAAGTTTCTTTTCTACACTCAGACTCTGTGCTTGTGAGTGGGGAATTATCACCTCTCAGAGGCATCCAGGGTGGTGTGTAATTTTCCCAGGTTACTGGGGGGTGGGCGGGCTCAAGCTAGTTCTGTGTCGTATTGTTGACAAGGAACCTCTAGATATTGAACCTGGCCCTGGTTGCTGTTGGCTCCACCTGGCAGAATGGTTACAATATTGTGTTTTTTTGTCTTCAGCCACTGCAAGGTTAGCTCCCAGCTATTCTCCTGACACATCACATGCTTAAAAGTCACCTGATGACTGTGAGTAAAATTCTAGTGCATCAGAAACAGGTGGAAGGAGTCTAGAGCAGTAGTTCTCAAAGCCGGTCCGCCGCTTGTTCGGGGAAAGCCCCTGGAGGGCCGGGCCGGTTTGTTTACCAGCCGCGCCCACGGGTTCGGCTGATCGTGGCTCCCACTGGCCGCGGTTCGCCGCTCCAGGCCAATGGAGGCTGTGGGAAGGGCGGCCAGCACATCCTTGGCCCTCACTCCACTGTGGCCAGTGGGAGCCGCGATCAGCCGAACCTGCGGACGCAGCAGGTAAACAAACCGGCCTGGCCCGCCAGGGGCTTTCCCTGAACAAGCGGCGGACCGGCTTTGAGAACCACTGCTCTAGAGGACCCACCCCCAAGTCCTCAAAAGCAAGTAAGGGGTTGGGAGATAAAAAGAAAGTGTGGTGGTGGTTTGGGAGATCTGGGGGAGGGGTTGGAGGAGTGCAGGGAATCTTAAGAGCTGGAGAGAGCCTGGAGCACCCTGAGAAGAAAGTGTGGTTATTAGGGTTTGTGGAGTGGCCTGGAGAGGGAACCGGATGGAGGGGGACAAGGGATGGTTACAAGATACTGGAACATCCTTCCCATTGATCCACCATCCCTATTAGTCTCCTTTCTTCTGTCTCTCCCTACCATCCTCTCCCTCCCCAGCCATCCCCACCTTTCAACCGGTGTCACCCACCCTGGTCTTCATTTTCTGTCCTCCTCCCTCTTCCAGACTCTTCGCCTTGTCATCAGAGAACTTTGGCAGCTTGGATGTCACAGGGGAGCAGATGGAGAGACAGTTTGTCTACTCTGTGGCACAGCTGCCCAGAGTTCCCAGGAAGAGAAACTGCAAGGAAACCCCCTGAAGGTCTGCTGGATGTTTGACCTTTCTGTAAGGCTGCAATGACCAGCAGAGTGACTTGTCACACTGGAAGAAGGAGGCTGTACTGAGCATATAAGGCAGCATGAAAAATGGTGAGGTGATGAAGTATTCATTAAGGCAAAGCATAAAGGCTTGGGTGGAGATGTATCAGGAGTGAGGGCAGAGATGGAGTAGTAGTGGAACTGCACAAGGCTTTAAAGGTGATGATGAGGAAATTACTATGGTTACAATGAATAACAGTAGAGCTCTGCATGAGACTATATTTAATCCTCCTCCTGTCCTGCCCTGCAATACCTACTGCCATTCCCATCTGGTTGCACTCCATAACTCTACATTGGTCCCGCGCAGGGTTCTAATTGACAGTTTTTCCAGGCAGAATGCTAGCATTTGCTGCAAGAGGATGGAATCTCCACTTGATTTTGCCCGGAGAAGAATTTCAACCATTTTCACCCTGAGGAGGTGAACTGATTAGCAAAAAAATATGAAGTTTTGTACAAACTCACAGGTAACATGGGGGTTTTTATGGGGGTCACAGCGAAAAATAGGAGGAATCTATAGCTCTCACTAATTTCTATTTGTTTCTTATAAAGTATCTGAACTTTTTACCTGTGAATGCCCAAAAATTGGAGAGAGACTGAAAATTCAGCAGCAAAACACTAATCTTTTGTAATTTATAGATAGCTGGTTTAGGAGTAATGACATTTTTAAACTATTTTGTGATATCTAGAAAATGTTAGGAAAATATTCATGGGCACATCCCATGAAACTGTATGAATTTTCTCAGATTTTTCTACAACAGAAGCTATTTTCATCAGCTTTATATAGTACATATCTGTGGACTAATGATGCATGACTAAAAAAATAGAATAGTTACATTTACTTTATTACTAAAATGTGAGCCAAGTATCAGAAATCTTATAAAAATGTCAGGCAACTACATAGGAAACTCTGTCTATCATATCCAAACCCTAAATAACCAGAAGTGCCATTCTTTAGTGAAAATTATTTGAAAATGTTAAATGTACAGTGAAAGGCAGAATTGCAGTTTGCTACATTACTTCCTCCTAATTTCCCTAGCATCCAGTTGGCAGTATTGCCAAAATACTATAAAAAGATGGTAGTTTTGCATATCGCTTAAACTTATGCAGTATGAGCTTCCTGTGTGATCTCTGGAACACTGAAAATATGCTAGACGTGCACATAAGACCAGTTTAGTCAGAATGTGAAAGCTCTAAAATCCTAAGTAAGCTAAAAAGGAAACAAAAAACACAGAGGCATTACTTGAAACAGGTCACTGCTCAGAGCTCTCTACTCATGTATGACTATTTAGGCAGGTGAAAGCAAGGGTACACAAATGTTGTTCTGCTCGTGTCCTGACCTCTAGTACCTGGCGTTTGAAAAATCAGTTTGGTTATTCTTCATTTCATAGCCACAGCCATTGCTGATTATACATATGCTGTTTGAGCCAGGTGGTAGGTATCTGAATGTACGCAAACCACAGTTGAAAGCAGAAGAGATATGGTTACAAACTATATAGACTAAAAACAGTCCATTAAGAACTCTCAGGCAATCGGTATCCTTACAAACTGAAGTCTAATATTTGCCAGCATGACAAGTAATAAACAAAGGCAGCAGGAACACAAGATTCCTCATGTTTTTGGACACTGTGCCTGAGGCCTCTTATGGGCTGACAATTTCTAAGGGTGAGAAGGTACTTAAGACTTTTTGTCTATTCAGTCCTTGGTCTCTGCTAAAACAGTGAACAAGGAAGTGAAGCCACGCTAAGTACAGTGTGACTTGTGATATGAACATTAGGAACTGGAACAATTAATTTCACATAGGAAATTGAGTATCAGTCAGGAAGTTAACAGCTTTCAGTCACCCCAACCTTGGCAGGAACTAAGCAGACGCCTAAGGTGAATGGTTACATGTCACACTAAACCAGCTAGCTCCAAAAAGAACTTTTCAGATGGTCAGTTGATTTTAGATTAAAAGAAATTTGTGATGACAGAGAGGGAGAATGCTCCAAAGTTTTGCTTTGCAAGAATTTCACTGAAAAAATAAAATAATTTCTAAAAGACTTTGTGAAATTCAAGAAGCAATATTTAACGCTAAGTTTTGCCCACATTTATCATAAATTGGTTAAGATTTTCCAGATTTTTTAACACTCTTTAGAAAGCAGAGAAGCCAAAGACTGTATCAATGTGGAAAATAAGTCATCCTGTTGCCCATGGCAGCTATCCCTCCAAGGCAATGGCATGGCAAGTAGTGGAGAAAAGCTCCGGCTGATGTTGCCTACACTATACCTATTATGACTTAATGCTCATATGACGCTTCATATGCTAAAAATGCTGTGAAAATATAAGCTCATTAGTCCCTATAGCAACACTTCTTGGACTGTATTATCCCCATTTTACAGAGGCAGAGAAGTGAAGTGACCTGCACAAGGCTACTCAGCAAGTCAGCAGTTCATTCCTCTGTATCATGCTGACGTTCATAAAATACAGCAGTCTCCAGTATTTACATGCATATACACAACAATTTATTGCTAGCCATAGCATGTTGTCCATGTAAAAGGTACATTTCCACTGAACAACACATGCTACTTGTGACAGATATGGCAATTTCCTCCAGGATCTTTGGGTGATTGTATTGAATTAAGTTCCCACCTCTGAACCCAACCTTCTGAACTGTGCCCTGAGAAGAGAACCATTTTCTGACTAACTATTAAAGGTCTCTGAAGATCAAGGACATAAGCTGCATAAAGGAAAAGCTAACCTATGCATGGGGGGAGGGGGAGCGCATGTTTTAAGCTAACAACTGTTAGAAACTTGTAATCACAGAAAAACCTGTGTTCACCTACCAGGGCCCTTGTTGGTTTTGTGAAGGGGAGGAGGGGGAAGCTTTGGTAGGCCTGTTAGCATGTGTGTAGGTTCTTTTATGTTTTTAATGTTTTCTCTGTAATGCTTTCGTCATAAGAATAAATGTGCTTGCTTAGAAAGGGCTGTGTGGTAACTTATAACTGTGGGAAATTATGACATTTATAGCCTCTGAGGATAAAGCAAAGCCCAGATAGAGACCGGCTTAGGTAGTCTGACTTGCTGCGGAACTCTCAGTGTAGGCAGGGAACTGTGCAGCCTAGAAAAATCCTGGTCAGGAAGGAGAGAGAGGTGGGCCTCTGCACAAGAGAGGAGCCAGGAGCCTAGAGTGGGTGCCTTTGCTGGACAAAGGAAGGGGAATACAGGTGCAGTTACCCTGAACTGTGGCACGACTCACAATAGGAAATCATCATATTCTTAAAATTAAAATGCCTCTCCTCAACAGCAGTTGCAACAGTTCAATGCATGGCACAATGAAGATCTAAATTTTGGAGTGACTTAAGGTCATAAACGTACACTGTAAGAGGGGACACTCACCTTCTTGGTGAAAAGTTACCTTGGGCTAAAATTAGAGCATCTCTTGGTGCTTATTTCCATATCAGACAAAAGCTATGGATACAGCTGTACCTTACAAAGTGTCAGGATGTTTAGAGCAGAATTATATGAAAACTTTATATCTTACTGGATCAGTCTCTTGTTGGCTCTCAGTTATATAAAGAAGAGTAAAGAATAAATTTCAGCTCTTCCTCCAGTGTATACTTCTCAATCTCAACCTATTTACAAGGTATATTACACTATTCTTACACTCCATATTTCCCCAGCCCAAACAAATCTGATTTTTAATCTTTTTATATACATATATTAGAAATGATGAAGCCAATGTTAATGAAATTTGCATGTGTATAAAATAAAATGTTATATTAATCCCAGCTTCTTTGGGCTACTGTCAGATATTTTAAAGGTCAGTGGCACATCTTTGATAATTAGGAGACAAAAACACACCAAACATCTTTATAAGTAAAACTGTACTAAAAACAAAAAAAAGGAAAAACTAATATATGTTGATGCATTATTTAAAGACTATTTGACTGGGTTTAGCAGCATGCAAACTTCAAATGCATTGTAAACATTTCTGTGATGTTAGACCTTTGTGTACTAAAAGTGCTAGAGAAGGAGTATGGGAGTGCCCAAAAAAAAGGTAACTTGACATCACAGAGTAAAGGACTTTAAAAAAAAAAAAAGACAGATTGTTTCACCATACTTTAATATATGGCTCCACAGTGAAGGTTGCAGCCAGGTTCAATTAAAAGCCTTTTTCAAAGCACTTCTCTTCTTACCAACATTAGCTGGGATGAATTGTGACTAGCTACTCTCCATACAAGTGATCATTGCAGCTAGGTGTTGAGAAAGCTGAGATATGCTGCCATTTATATTTGACATAAAGACAGTATAGAAATTATAGTACTTCTGGCACTTCAGCCCATGCAGTTTCTACCACTATCTCAATGGCTTCATATGGATGCTGAATAACATGAGGGAGAGGGCTGAGCCTTGTGGGACTCCAATGATAAGGACCAGTTGCCACTTGGTTCTTTTTGAGAGGAAAGATATGATATGTTTCAGGATATTCCTGTTTATTCCTGCAGCCTCTTGAAGGACAGGAATATTGAGTGATCAAAGTATCAAATGCTATAGACAGACCCATAAGAAGTATAAATACACTGTGCTGCAAGGCACATAAAGAGTTAATGCAGTTCATACCACACCTGGCAGCAATGCCAACTATTTGTATCACTTGGGGGTCTATTTCTTGTAAAGTATTTACCTATGTTGTAGTCTCTCTGTAGTCCTTGTTCCTGCCCACACCACAACACGTGGCGTCTGAACTGGTTGGATGCCACTTCCAGGAAAAAGACAAAGAAACAAAGGGAAAGTAAGAAAGAGTATGTGAAACTTCTCTATGGAGACAGGGTGGTTTGCTTTCTTCATTTCCAAAAGCTGGAGCAGCTCCCAGAAGAGGCTGTGCTGCTCCAGCTGAACTGAGAAGAGGAGGAGGAGGACAGGGCAGCTTGCTAAAGATTATAATTATACTTAATTAGTGGATTCAGCACCAAGTTTGTGAAAAAAAGTAATACAGGGTCCTTCCTGCTTGAAGCAGGTAGTTGGATTAGAAGATGATCCAGGATGTCCATCCCTGTTATCTTCTGTGATTTTTTTACTTGATCAGACAATAAAAGGATATGTCTATACTTTCTTCTTCCCTGGAGAACTACCTTTAGAAATATTACCCTTTATTTGGAGAGTCCATATGAAATAGTTTCATGATTGCTAAGTGGAAACTATTAACATTTCCAATTAAAAATAATATTACCCAAGCTGTTCCCTTCCTGCTGTGTCCCCAAGATTTTTAGTTCCCTCTGCAGTGTGGAGAAGGCCCCCATAGTGAGAGAAACTAAGATATTGAGAAGCCAACAAGCAGTTGATAGAAGTCAGGGGAGACCTGTTCCCTCCCCGCAAAATGTAATGAACCTAAGAAAGGAAATTAAAGACAATATACTAATCTCTGCTAGTCTGAGCTAAAGGGTCTTTTACTTTAGCAAAACAAATATTATTTATTTGTGTATTACCACAGTAAAAATGTGGGCACCACTGAGATTAGGGCCTCATTGTGCTAGAGGCTATACATATAATAAGAGAGACCATCCCTGCCCCAAAGAATTACAGTCTAAATAGACAAGACAAAAGAAGGATTATTATCCCCAGTTTACAAAAGGGGAGAAAGAGATTAAGTGGCTCGTGCAAGATCACACAGAGACCTTGTGGAACTGAGCCAGGATCACCTAACCACAAGAGAAAAGACCTTCTTTCCTCTCAAATTCTAGCCTCACCCTTATTGTCTCCTTTGTATACAGAGAAGTTTGGAAAACTTCTCCTAGTATATGGTTGTTTTTACAGCAGACCATAGTGTCACACCTCTAAATACCATGAGCCAGATCCTCGGCTGGAGTAAATGGGCATAGTTCCATTGACTTTAATGCAAAGGCCTCTAGCACAACTACAAGCCACCCAGACCCCCAACCAATAGTCCACGCCATCCTAGTCTTCACCCTCAATATGTGCCCTCTCAGAATTCTTCCCTGCTACATTTGCCCTATTTCCTACATCCCCATATCCATGTCAATCTACATTTATAAATATTTACAAATAATTTTTTAACTTGCCCTGTGTAGCCGTGAAAACAGCTCTGCACAAATATTCAGCCAGCCACTTTAAATTAAACTGCTAGAGAGCATTTTTTCACTGTGGCCAAACATACTGGGAATCATATTCTTTTCAGACATGTCCAACCCCCCAAGCAAACTACAGATAACTTAGGTTTTTATTTTTCCCTGATGGAAGCAAGCTTAACAGCTCCTACCTTACTGCTTTTAAGCATGACAGTCCTCTAGTTTCTCATCTTCTCCTTGTTTCCTGACCCAGTGGCCTGGCCAAGAAAACATTGCTTCTTCCTTTTCCCCATCAGGGCTCCTCCTTCAGCATTCCCCTTGTTTCTTCCTTTATAACCCTTTTTAATGACCCCCTAGTTAACCCCTTCCTTGTCAAATTTAGAGTGACGTATCACAAACCGCCACTATGCTGCTGGCATATTCTGAACCTAAAGATGGTGTAAATGGTCATGGGAGGATCACACCAGTGTAAGGGGTTCTTTTAATGTTAAAGAGCCAGGATAGCAGCTCTTACACCTTCTCTGCTACCAGTATAGGGGGCAGGATAGGGAACATGGCCAGGACTATATACCATGCTGATTTCCTAGAGGCTGTTGCCATAAATTAAAGCATCCTCATTCCCCTGTGCTGTGTGCCCCTCATCCAGAGCAGTAGATCTGGACCCATGTCTAACTTTTACCAAACTTTCCAGACAAACTACTGTGGGATCAGAGGTGGCAAGCACGTTTGCAGGGAGAGAAGAGAGAGGATGAAAGGTACAGTCCAGAACATGCTGTCTCATGGTTTGGCACTGCAGTCACCATGCCTCAGATCCCCTGTCAATGCCCACAGCCAGGAGTGTTAACATAACGGTCCCTCTCTAGGAATGAAATGTATTAAGCCCTCATAAATAAACAGATAGCTCCTTTGGCCCTTCCAGATTCAACCCCTTCCTCCCTCATGGCCTCTACCCATATTTCAGGACTAGAGGCACCATTTCTATTGGCTTTTCAGGTCCCTCAGAGCAAAGGAGCTCTCTGTCAGTCCCGCCTTGGACCCCAGGCCTCTTTGGAGAGAGCTATCACAAGATTTCTTCCTAGAACTTCAACTCAAAATCCTTCTTTCCTTGGGACAGGGTCTCCATAACTCTTTTTCTTGGGGCTGTGCATGAATCCTGGCAGGCTTCCCCAGCCTACTGTCATTTTTATTCTTCCAAAGAAGAGCCTCCCTGCAGGTCCCCCCAACTCTAGACATTCCTTCCCTATTTCTTGACTGAGCGAAGAGCACCCCTTTATAACTTTAGCCAGTAGTCACATAACTCAGGCACCTGGGCCCCCTTCCCTAATTTGGTCTGGTGCTCTTCCTCAGAACTACATGTTCTTAAAGGGGCCATGACTTAGAAGAAGGTCCCCACTACCCTTAAAGGAGACAGGCCATCTTTTTTTAATAGATCACTTTGAGTTTGGTGGAAAACTGGGCTTTTAGGTCCCAGCTCATCAAGGTACTTCAGCACATGCATAACCTTATGCATGTGAATATTCATGTTGTTATGCACATGCAGAAACCTTGCAATGGTGCTCCTGCATGTGTCAGAATGCAAAGTAATCCTTAAAACGACGCAGTGGCTACCACTGCTCCATAATGTTATGGCTCACTCACTACAAAACAGTACCTCCCACCAGATCTAGCATATATATTACATGCTTACTGAAATTTTAAATATGGTATTACATTCTTTATATTATATGAATAGATTAAAAATAGTCAGCAGTGATTTTATGAGATCAACTTAATAAATCCCTTTATCTTTCCATTCTAAAGATTTTTTTCCCTCTCCTTAATATTCAAGGCAGGGTGCACATAAATCCCCCCTGAATCACTGGGAAAATAAGCCCCTAAATTAATGACTGTTGAACCTCTTCCAATATAAGCATTTGAAAGAAAGATACTTAAGGGAAAAAGAAAATGACTTTTTTTTTCCTGATCTTTTGAAGACTGAATGATTTCCCCCATTCTACAGAAACAGATTCCAGACTAATTTTTCCTACTAGAGGCTTTAAAGTATAAAACTCATCAAACATCTTGTCCTCTGAGACAATGTCATCTAAGTTCAAAGGATGTATAGCCCTGCAAAACTGATGTCTTATTTCAGAGCTAACGCCTTAGCTTTCATTGAATGTTTGATTTGATGAAATTAAACCAGTTTTTACACATTCTCTAAATATGAAAAAAAAAATTAGAAGACACAGCCAAATCTCATAGGTCTCTGGAAAACATTATATATATAATAAGAATATTCAACCAGAGGTAAAACATTCTTTTCAATCCATTTATGCCTATCTTTTTTCAGGATAGATTTATAAGATACTGTTTTTTGCAGTTACTTTTTAAAGATTCTTATGATTGAAAACAAAAGTCATGCACATTATTCATTTTAATGAATGTTTTTCACAACAAAATACCAAAAGGAAAATCTCTGCATTAGAATCAGGTTCTGGTTTAGTGATGGGTAAACTTTAAGGAGTTTGGAGATTTTGTTTGGTCTGGGTTGCTAAACAAAGGTCATTCAGAAAACCTAAAGATGATAGACTCCATTTATGTCAATTTTGGTAATACTGACTGGAGATAGGCTTTTCTCACAATATTTCCAGACTTTTGAGGGTATTTTAGTTTTCTGTTTCAACTGAAACAAGAAAGTGCAAAAATAGGTGTGTTATAGATCCACAATTCCTCTATAATTCATTGCTCCTAGCCATGGGCTAGGTGAAATGAGGGACTAACCCCACCTCCACCCGGAGGTGGAATAATAATCCTTGATTAATTGGTTTAAGTTATAAATTTGAATGAAGAGGTATTGTTTTTTTCCCAGCCTCACCCATTCTCAGTGATTTTTTTCAACCCTCTTGTAGCATGTGATGCTTCAGCTGATAGGACACTATAGCAACAGGAGAAAATTAGATGCTGTAAGGAGATTTGAAAGTCCGTCATCTCTGAACCAGCTTCTTAACTATGGTTTCACCCTATAATATTTGTGTTTAATGATGGAGTCTGAGATTTTCAAAGGTACCTAAGTGCTCAAATCCCAAAGACTTTCAGTGGAACTTGCACTCCTAAATCACTTAGGCCCATATTTCAATGGAAGTTAGCTTTGAGGATCTGGGCTCACTCAATGATCATATTTATACAGTGACTTTCATCTAGAAGGATATGATCACACATACAGGAGGCAACACCATAAATACACCATAAATAGTTCTAACTAACTAAGTAACTTTCACTTTGGTCTTCATCCTTCTGACTCCAATCTGGGTAACCCACTGATTTGATCTCTTGTCTGCTCACTGGACTCCAAAACATCACCTGCAGCAGTCCTGCAGTGAGTGCTTCTTTCCTTAGTCTCACCAAGATGGAGACCTGAGTCCTAAACCCAGATGTCTGTCCCCAATCTCTAACTCATGACTGATTCCCTGAAACTTCCTTAAAGTGGCTCTTCTTGGTCCTTTTCTTATTGGCTCCAGCCTTCAAGGTAAGAGACATCCAAGGCTCAGATTGAGCCAATACACATGGCACAGCATGCCAGGACCTCTCATTCTGTCCTTCTTGTTCTCCAGAATTAAATCTTTCACTTTTTTTAAAAAAAAGTATCTAGCCCTTATATTTCCTGAGATAAACTCTGGTCACATTTTTGAGGCTAAGGAATTCAGTGATGTCTGCCTGTGCTTGCAGAAGCTCAGAGAATAGTCCTAAGAAGTGAGATCTACTCTATGGTGGTAACTCAGAAGCCCAACAATACTACTTTCAGTAGCAACATTGTTAACTCACTGCTCATCAAGGCATATAAGGAAGAAGAAAGAGGATCATGTTATGCAGATCTGCACAGCATGCCACAAGATACAGCTCCTTTTGGGCAGCACCAGTGAGTGGGCTTTGAAGAAACCACTATTTCCTCTTTACCTGATCAAGAAGGAACCAAGTCCATGGAGCCATTCACTAGGGCATTTGATTTCCCCATGGGCAAGGCAAGCTCAAAAAGCCCATCAGGACATATTTGCCTCCCTGAGAAGAAGACACCCGAGGAACCCAGCACACCTCACAGATGTTTTTGTACTCCAATGAGGGGAGATGAGCCCAAATAATCCTGGAGAGCATGCCTGGCGTTATTTTTAATAATTTACTGTTTACAGCATTTCCTTTGGGAAGAGCTTATTTGTGGGTGGCGCTTAGGAGAGTACCACTACTCTTTTGTGTTCTAGTCAGACCCTTGGAGTCATCATGCCTTCCCTTCCTAGGCTGGGTCCTTAGAACCTCTCTCCCGCTCTGTGTGCCAGAGATCTTTCTGTTCACAGAAGATAGTTTCTACATTTCCCAGCTCAAACATCAACCTTACCATTCCTACCCCATGCTGCAGCAGCTCAGCCCAGGAAAGAGATTAATAGCCCTCACAGAGGCAATGACAATAAGACTTAGCATGTGTGATGGGTGGCCCTTCACAAACAACTAACTTCTCTCAAGAGACCTGCATCCTGCTTTCTGGGCAGGAAGTATCATTATAGGAAAGTCTAGCAGTATGTCCAGAGAAGTGCTGACATTTTCAAGCCCCCTAGTTGCAAAGATCTGAACTGCTCGCGTAGGCTAAAAACAGACTAGCATTAGTGATGGCATCTGTGACCCCATTTTAGGGCATTTGATTTAGTATGTGGAAGATAAAGTAAAATACTACACGTTGGGGGCATCCTAACAGGGTGCATTATCAAATTTTTAGTTGAATGACACTTCCATTCTTATCTTTCTACTTCCTATCTGAGAAACGGTTTGTTTTCATTAATACTTTGTACTTCTACAGTGGATTCCATTAAAAATAACCAGACAAGCAAACATTTACTGACCCACAATATTTGACTGTACCACAGTATTTTCTTTACTTAGAAGGTAAATATATCACAGAAATTTTACCTATCCAGGCTGGAGCTTGTCACATTATTTTTTTATAATGGTGTCTCATTAATAGGACCTTTCATGAACATATCCCAGCGTATTTTGCAATCATTAATTGCCAGTAAGCCTCAGGATACACATGTATTGCTGTAAGTTGGACTAGGAGTTCCAGCCCATCCTCCCACTGCAACCACTAGACAACACTCTCTCCACTGTAAGGATGTTCTCAGTTCTGTGAAACAGTTTTGTTGGTGCTCCATGTAAATTTGAAGCCCATACCTGATGTTGCAAATGGTACATGTCAGGGCTTCCTAGATTGGGCCCAGAAGAGAGTCATTATAGTCAAATTTTGGTGGAATCACCAGCTGGTTTTATGTGTGTGCTCTTTTTATTTAAGATGTGCTTTAACTAGGAAATTACTGGGACAGTATCCACATATATCTTTGTATTTATACTTGGCAATGATAAGAATACAGTTTCCTTTTATTTCCAAAGAAGCGTTGTCAGTGTTCCTTGTCCTCACATATACTTTGGAATCCTGTATAAATCTTATCCCCATCTTCAAGTCACTTTGAGTAATGATTTGCTATGCCTCTTCTGCGTTGATGCTGCCTCATAGCAGAAGGAAGTTTGCTGGATATACGATTTGGTCATATTTTAACATTATGACAAAGTATTGAAAATCTTTCTGTAAAATGCAAGTAACAAATACATAATTCTCTGATTAACTTCCCTCAGTGAGTGGCTATATGCACTGTACCCCTCAATCAAGTTATAATGTAACAACTTTTTGGATACATATTTTGAATGCAGGATTTGTTCCTTATTTTCTAAAGCAGTTTCATATTGTTTGATTAATTACTGAACATGGAGATAAAGGGAACTTTGAAATTCATACCTTGGAGTATTAACATGTACTCAGGACTAGATGTAAATGTCAGAGAGAAAAAAGATCTAATGAACTCTTTATTGGCGAAATACAGTATTGCAGCTGCATATTAAATGGTTTGTAGCTAGCATGTGACTTCAAATCAAAATAACCATAGAGATGCTTACTTTCTACATGGACTTTCATTCAACATTGATAATGTGTTCTTTTGGGCACTGTAGAAGACATTTGGTGTGCTAGAAATTGTAGCAGTTGGTCATTTCATTGAGGTTTAGTAGATTTTAGTGAGGTTAGGAAATTGTCCAGGAAAGAAGCTGTGTAGCCGTACAAGTACTTTTCTTGCTGGAAAATTACAACACCATAAGTTTTCATTTTCCCTGATGCCTTCCCTTCCATAATAATGGCTTCAGGATTTAAATCCTTTGCTGTTATTGTGACTTCAAAGCCTTAAAACTGCAATTGAATGAAGCAGTTCATCTGTCATTATTCAAATATGAAACAATTATGATGAAATAAAGATAGAATTCCACTGAGAAATACCCCCAATCAATTTTCACTTATATTTAACTAGAAACATAAAATGATACTTAGACAAGTACGTTAGGTAATAAAAACTAGGAACATAAAAATATGAATTGCTGACCTATAACTTATTCATTTCTGAATGTTAGAAGCCCTGTAAATATATTTCACAAATATTGACAAAAGTCTAGGCTTAGCATGGAAATTCATTCCTTGGCTGGTTGGAAAAAGTGACCAACTTCTGTGGGTACTAAGTCCAGATCCACAAAGGGATTTAGGCATTGCAATGCTCAGCACTGACCTTTAGGCACCTGGGAAATCACCTAAGCTCCCTGTATGAGGAGAGTTAGGCACCCTGGAATGTGATGTGCAAAAGCCAGCACATTAGGCAGGGAGCCACCAGAGTTAGCCAATAAGAGACGCCAATGAGAAGGGTGTGTCCTAAGCCTCCCCCCCTTAGGGAGTTTGGCACCTACTTCTGCTTGCAACCCACAACTGGGTGCCCCTCTCCCAGTATCAGGCAGCTCAGGGGCCTAAGTAATTTCTTGCAACTAATACCACATAACCTGGTAGTGGACGAGGGGAAGAGCAGTATCTTATAACCTTTAGCTCAGTTGTTAGGGTACTCACTTGGAATGTGGAAGATCACAGGTCAAGTCCCCATTTTGCCTGATGAGAAAAAGGGATTTGAATGGGGAGCTGCTATTAAAATGGAACTCCAATAGGAGAGATTGAGAGTACCTCACATCAGAATATCTCATGGACTAATGGTACTTGGTACAGGCACTGATTTGCACCTCTGATTTTCCCAAGTCAGCTGGGGACAGCTATGAAGCCAGGTTCCAGAAGGACCTGAAGCTGCTGTAGAAGAACAGGGCCTCCAGTGACTCCCTCAGTGTTCATGCACGTCTTGAGAGATGAACAACTTCAGGGGACTGAACTCCCTGTTTGTTCTGGAAGGAAAAATCTGCCCTCTGTCGCCCCCCTATCCTTCCAATTACAGTATCTGGGCAAAATTCTGCAAGTAGAACCTATGCAGTTTCTACTTCCCCAGGTTTTTCAGCAGCTGTGCATGATCTGAGCCCAAGTAATTAAGGAAATCTACATAACAATAAATTGTCCTGTTCAGAGAAGGATGACAGACTCCCCTTTTCTTTGGTATGAGATTCCCAAATATTATCACAAATCTCTGTCAGCCCCCTGGCATTTTTTTTTCAACACTACCAGAGTATTTTTTCCCTCCTGCATCTTTAGATCCTTACATCTTGTAGTTTAATTTGAAAACGTAATTTCTTCCAACCATCCTAAAATTAAATCTGATCACAATTAAAATCCAGTGGTACTGAATACTGAATTTAAAATCCGAGACATAATTAGCTAGAAGCATTTTGGGGTGTATACAACTAATTACTTTAGCACATAATTATTTCTGATTTTACTTTGACAATCATAACTAAAAGCATTTGAAAATGTAGTTTATAATCTTCATTTCTTATACAACAGTTTTTCCACTAGATCTTTTCACTGAATAATATGTAAAATACTGACACCTAATGTTAACTTTCAGTATTATTCATTTAATAAAACTTTTGTATTGGGTTTGTGGAAAATATTTAAAATTAATTGCTGAACTGTAATTTTACTTTAGTAAAAACTTTATAGCCTCTAACATTTTAAACATAAGATGTTTGGATATATTATGGATAAGCAGACACTAGTGGAAGTAAGAGTGGAAGTCAGAAAAGCTGAAGCATCAAGTGAATTTTGCTGTATCAAACTTCACTCAAATAGAATATACGTCTATGTACATAGAATTAGCTAGTTAATGTTTACCCAGCGGTTTTTAAGTGCCACAGAAGGGCAAAGTATATAACATTCATTAACAAATTGTTTTCAGGTCATCGGTTGAGCTTTACAGGGAACAGGAAGAAATTTACCTTCCTCTCCCTGCAAGTAGTCCATGATCCAACAAAATATTTAGGCACATGAGGAGTCATATTCAAGTCAATGTGTTGAAAGCGATGCAAATTCTGAAGTACTTTACTAGACTGAGACCACAAACTTGTATCTCCCACTAAACCAAAGGGACCAATACCTGCTAGTGACTGGTCTTCCAATAGTTATTTAGGACCAGATTCCAACACTCCTACTTACCCTGAGTAGTCTACTTGTTGAGTAGTCCTGCTAAAAATCAGTTGGACTACTTGCTGAGTAAAGTTTTGTTCAGCATGAGTGGTGGTGTCAGAATCTGGCCTTTTAATAGTAAACTTACTAAGCATTATGTGGAGGACAAATTGTGGTTACTCCACAGTATTATCAGCAGTGTGGTTGCTTCACAAGTGCTAGCAGAATTTCTCTTATGTACTATGCCCTACATCACATTCACTAATTCTTTTCATTCACTACACTATATGTGCAATGGTACTTTTCTAATTTCATGACATTATATGCACTCAGTCTTCTCCCACCTACAGAATATCATGATTTTATAGTGAAAATACTTGTCCTTTAATCAAAAATGAAAACAAAGCTGTAACCACTGATGCACAGATACCTGAGCTGCAATTCAGTAAAGCTTCTTTGATTAAAAAGAAACTGTTTTAATGTCATTATAACTGCTATATCATGCTTTAGTAAATCCTGGGGGAAATACAAGAGGCACAAAACCAGAGCTTCAGTGTTTGATCCAGACCTAATACCTAGGGCTTTTGGGGATCCCCCTGCCATGCCCCCTTAATGTAGGAACATCCCCCATTGGTCTTGTTCACGGATGTGTAGAGGTGTGTCAGAATAGGTGGGGGTATGGATGGCATGCCTAGTGCTTTGGGAATCCCACTTTATGAAATGGCTTTTACCACCCAAAGCAGTTTAGTCCAAAGGCTTCCCTCACTCCTCTTTTGGCTTAAAATTCAAATAAAAAGAAGCTCTGAAGTAGCACTAGAGGCTATTTTCAGGAAGTATTGACCAGCATGTGAGATGTGATATTGCCTGTCCTGTTTGGCATACCCTTGAATTACAGATAATCACATATACAAAGTTCTTGTCACATGAGAAAATTTCCCCATTAAACTTAAATCAGTTTTTAAACTGATTTAATTGAACTGGGGCAAATCCCTGTGTGGGTGCTCATATTTGAGTTTAACAGTAGGTTATCTCCTTTTTGTCAGACAGTGGGGTGTGGGCAGCCATACCTAGTGGTTTGAGCACCAGACAGTAGATAAATGCCAGGACCAAAGTCAGAAATCAGAGCAGAGGGTCAGAACCAGGTTACCTGGAATTAGACAAGATGGGAATGGGGCTGGGTCCGGGTCCAAGTCCAAGTCAGGCACAAGCAAGCATAGCAGCTGTCACAGGTAAATACTTTGAACCACCACCAAATTGCTGCTGCTGGGTTTAAGAATGGTCTGCTGACTTTTCCCACCAATCAGGCATTGTAGTTAATCATGCAGCCTACTATACAGGCCAGCTATGCTTGTTAGGTTGCCTAGAGACTGGTTCTGTTGCAGGTCCTGTTTCCTGACATCTTTAACTTAAGCCATTTCCTAACTGACTTCAGCTAACCAGTTAATAAGCCTTATTTAAACCAAAGTAAGTGTTTAAAATCACAGTTATATAAACCAGTAACTTTCTGATGTAGACAAGCCCTGTCTACATGGGTGCAAATATATTACTCTCCTTGAAGGTCCCTCCCTTCATGCTGCTAAAGTGATGTAAAGTGGCTGTAATATAATGAGAATTCACTACTTTGGCCTTCTGAGTGAAACAAAAGCTCAAAATGTTTGCTCCATTAGAGGTTTCTCAAGCACCAACTAATGACTTTACCAAAAAAAGCAGGTTTTCTTTTTAAAATGTACCTATGCATTTATTTAAACAGAATTGATGCTAATTAAAACTGCAAAATAGGTTGCAAACTGTTGGTACATTACTGAAGTAATAAGCCTAATATTTCCATTCTTTGTTATGCATCATATTGTTATAGTACAATGAGATGTTTTATTTTTTTATTTATTGAAGTCTTCACTTGTTCCTCTTCTCAATCCTAATGGAATGAAACTATAAAATGTTTTAGAAAAGCCCCATTCAAATGTACAAATCATAAGAACTTGTGTAGTCAAAGTCAAAGCAAAGAGGAAATATTAGCTTTAATAAAAAGTACAGTCTGTTGTAAATAACTATTCAATCACCCCCACCCCCTTTTTGTTGTTGTTGTTGCAAATTGCAGTGAATATAGCCTAGTCTACTAGAAGGACAGAATTGCTCAGAAGAATAAATGCATCTTAGTCAGAAATAGATTAAAAGATACAGTTGAGCCATCAATAAGATCAGGATAGTGCAGCATTGTTTGCTGCCTGTTTTGCAGATGTAATTGCAGATCCCAGGATTCCAATAAATCTGTGTACATCATGGAAAGAATTGTAGAGAGGAACTGGGGCAACACGAAGAGCTTTTGGTTCTCGCATGTCACACTGCAAAACAGAAAAGGAACGTTTAATAAATTAATGTCACTTCAAATGTATTTGTCACAAGAAAAAGCTCACCTCTTCCTTGCCTTCATGCAATAACACTAACTAAAAACCAGCCCGCTCTCTCTCCCTAAAGTCTACTGCAAGTTCGAGGAAGAGAGATCCTTTTGTTTGCCAGAAGCTGGGAATGAGTGACAGGGAATGATCACTTGATGATTACCTGTTCTGTTCATTCCCTTTGGGTCACCTGGCACTGTCCACTGTCGGAAGACAGGATTCTGGGCTAGATGGACCTTTGGTCTGACCCAGTAGGGCCATTCTTATATTCTTATGTACATCTTTAAGGTTGAGACAATAAAAATACAATGAATAATGGCATATTACAAGAACCTAGCTGTGGGATCAAGATTCTGGTCCATGCTGCTACCTCTTTTACACCTCTCTGGTGAAGTAAAGCGCCTCCAAGGAACATCCCCAATACAGAAACAACATAGGCAGCCCTACACACCCTCTCCCTTCTGTGCAGCCCCTGCAATAGGGGATGTTATGGGGAGTGTCCAGAGCACTCTGAACTCTGGGTATTCTGTGCTGCAGAACTGACTTATGCCAGGATCTACATCGGCCCCTGAAGCAGCCCAGAATTAGGGAAGCACTCATCTGGCAAAAAAGCCATCTTTGCCCCTCACCCATGGGCAACACCTTCTGCACTGTGAATCCTGAGAGGCACAGCACTGAATATGGCCCGGATTCTTGATAAAAAGTATGCACAAAGTACGTTTTATAATAAAGGTACAAATAATGTCACAAGACTTGCTGTGATTTTGAACTTAAATATTTTGCTGAATAGGATAATCTCCTAAAAATGAAACATTACTGTGTCCCAATGACAAGGCAACAGCATTATGCCCTATGCCCTCTTAAAAGCAGTAGTTCCTGGAATTCCTTGGCAGCACCAAAACACATAAGTGTATTCTGCCTACAAGTATTGCCCTTTGGAAACGCAAGTCACCAGCAGAAATAGATCTACTATATCATTTATATGGCATTAGACTATCATCCCGCCAGCACTTCTAACCTCCAAACACATACCTTAAATACCTTAAATTCAGGCTCTGATACCTTCACTTTTTTTGACCTGTGCTCACTGGTTACCAGCTTTCAGTTACCTTGCTATCTGAACTCTAGAATATTTCTCTAAGGAGAATACTGTTTTTTACCTCTCCTATTGTATGTATTGCTAACAACAAGGTTCTGTTTTTTTGCAGATCATTAAAGGAACTGTTTTATCTGAGAGCTCCTTACTGAGTATTATACATTTTGTAGTGTTTTTGTAGTCATGTTGGTCCCAGGGAGAGTGACAAGGTAGGTGAGGCAATATCTTTTTTTGAATCAACTTCTGTTGGTAGAAGGGGAAAGCTTTTGAGCTTCACAGATCTCTTCTTCAGATTTAGAGAAAATAACCTTTTAGGTTACTAATAAGTGTCAGTTAGAGGAAGATGACATTGTGGTTTAAGATATGGGTTTTGGGTTCAAATTTCTGACTCAGCCACAGACTTCCTGAGTGAGCATTGGGAAGTGACTTCACCGCTCTGTCTCAGGCTTCCCATCTGTAAAATGTTTCTGTTTCTTTCTATTTAGATTACAAGCTCATTGGGGCAGGGATGGTCTTCTACTATATACATAGGCAGCACCTTCCACAGTGCAGCCTTGATTAGATCTGTGGTGAATTATTGATTTTTCAGATTCAGTTCTGGAGAAAAAAAATCAAAAAGAAAACAAAACCTGTTTCAGGGTCAACCCACACACATTTTAAAAAAATATTTCAACGAATTGAAAAATTGGAAAAAAATATTTTCCATTTTAGGAAACTTGAACTGTTTGATTTTATATATATATATATATATATATATATATATATATATATATATATATAAAAGCAAGCAAAGGAAATGAAGGGCAAGATTCACAGGGAGATGTAGGTGCCATTCACAAAACAAAGAGGGTGTAGTGATGCCCTGTTTATACTCACTACTTAGGGCACTAACCTGAGAGAGACTCAGGTTTAAATCCTAGCTGTAGGGCAAGGACTTGAACCCAGGCTTCCTACAGACAAGATGAGGGTCCTAACCCACCCCACTATAGGCTACTTTAGGGAGGGCCTCTCTCAATCTTTCCTGTTGAAGCTCTTCCATTTTGTATAAATAATTAAAGCTCTTCATAGGCACATGACTAGAACCCAGGTGGTCCCCCTCTCCTCAATGAGCACCCAAGCTATAGTATCATTTTCCCTTACTGGCATGACCTCCTCCTCCTCTTCAGTTTTGTGAATGGTACCTACTACCCCTTGTGAATCTAGCTCCCCAAAAAATCAAAATATTTTGGAAATATCAAAATTAACCACTTGGACATTTCTATTTGTTCGACTGAAACAATTTGCCAAAAATAGCACAAATTCATGAAATGTTTCAATTGACCCAAATCTGCATTTTTCAGCCAAAAAAAAAAGGGTTTCAGCCACAAAATTTCTCCCAGCATTAATGCTAGTCTCAGGTAATGATAATAAATCAATGCTGTACAGAACATAGAGAAAAAGAATGATGGTCTGGACAGCCTACAGTCTAGCAGATGATCTATAAAATGTGGGTAATAACATCCACTTATATAAATTTCTTTCAGAGCTAAAGATGAATTATGAAAATATTTTATTATTCCATTTATTCAGTACATAAAAATCTGAAGGCTTTTCTGAATTAGCCATACCTCTTCAATCAACAGAATTAGCCTGGGAATCTCAAGATGTCCTTCTTGTTGAGATTCCTGGCACTTTCCAAATGGGTTGGAAATAGCCTTCCTTTACACTATGTTAACGCTGGAACGTTTCATATTGAGTGGGAGAAAACAGAGCAGTGATGTATAAAACCAGACTGTTTGTTTATGGTGTCTGTGGGGGGTGAGGAGGTGGGGAAATGTGAAGTGAGGGGGAAGTTATCCAAACATTTCTAAACCTGTAAAAAGAGTTTGTTCAAGTTTAGGGTGAAAAAAATCATATTCTTGTAATCTGAATATTGATAAAGCTTCTCTTTTATTATAAATAAGAAATGTATCCTCTGTAGGCCTGATCCAAAGCCTATTGAAATTAACTGGGGCCTTTCTCAGGTTTTATATGAAATTATACAGAAATAATAACAAAAATGATTAACTCGGTGCAGTAGAGTCATAAAACAAAGCATGGGAAAATCAGCAGCAGGGAAGACTGATTTACTCACAGCTATTCCTCTTTTTTCCAGTTCTTTAAATACAGATTTGATTGGAGCAGAAAAAATTAGTGTGAGCTGGCATCCTCTTTCCTCAATCTGAGGTGGTGTGATTATTTTTACAAAGGGTTTCTCTGGATTTGCTTTATCCTCACTGTAGTAATGCTTTATCAGATACTCCAAGTAACCCGTTAGCAGAATGGATTTCCTTCTCAGTGCTTTCATTGTAGTTTGACCAAAGACCTACAAGGATGTAAATAATTAGAAAGATAATCCATTGCTGCAGCTGAAAACAGAAACAATAAAACAGAAACCTTCCAAAAAACCTTCCATTTTTGTCCTTTTCAATAATTTTAATCATTTCAAGAGCCACAATATTCTGGGGGCTGGATTCTTCTATCTTTAATCATGTTAAGTATTAGCTTTCTCTGTAAGTAGTGCCCCTGGAACCAAGTAGTAACATGCTACCCCAGGGTAAATGAGGGTAGCAGAATTGAGCCTTAGAAAATACAAGACTATGTGCTTTAAGGGCCAGATGTAAAGGGTCTCCTTATCTGCTGCTGCAATAGTTCTGAACACATTTACCTATGCACATGGGAATCTGAACACACAAATCAAGTGGCTAGTAGGGCAGGTATCTGGTTTGTGAATAAATATTGTCCATAAATATTGCAGGCTCCATAGTGCCACTACAATAAAAAATATGGGTGCTGGACCAGGACTAAGAATGAAAATAGCAGTTTCAAAAATCATGGGTCAGGCCCTGGAACATCTTGATATTGGCTTAAAAACCATGAGGTTGGTTTTTTTAAATAATACATTTTGAGTCCATTTTACTTGCCTTCTCGTCTTTGGAGCCTTTAGGATTCACGTTTTTAAGCTTTTCTCCACAACTACGATGTTTGGAAAAAACTGTTTCTTTCTTCTTTTAAAAAAAAGGCTCTTACCCGACTCCAGGAAATGGTGTTTTAAGACAAACTCCACATTCCACAAGACTCATGATAAAATTGTAATAGGTGGTGACACTATTTAACCCTGCTGCCACACTGAGGGGGACAAACAGTTTTGCCAAAATCTGTGAGGAATAAAAAGGAGGCATGTGTCTCTCACTTCCCCCACTGGCAGGTCATATGGGATGGCTCAGTTAAGGAGGACAATTGAAAATATGATTTTAAGACCAAATTTAAAAACAAAACAGAACACAACATTTTGTTTGTGCATGTTGCAGGGCCAAATGACAAAATAAACTTCCAAGTACTGATTGTCCCTGAAAACCAGGTAGTTAAATCTAAGGCCAAATTCATGGAGATATCCTATCTCCTAGAACTGGAAGGGACCTTGAAAGGTCATTGAGTCCAGCCCCCTGCCTACACTAGCAGGACCAAGTACTGATTTTGCCCCAGATCCCCAAGTGGCCCCCCTCAAGGATTGAACTCACAACCCTGGGTTTAGCAGGCCAATGCTCAAACCACTGAGCTATCCCTCCCAGCCCCAATTCCATCCCCTACATTTTAATTTATGTCATTGCTGCTGATTGTGCCCTCTAATGATTGCAGACTCAAAAATCAGACCCTGAGGGAGAAACTTCAGAATAGTATTTAAATCATACTACATTATAATATGAAAATAAAGAGTATAAAGTGATTACAGGAAGAGATAGCCAAGAGATCCCACTTAATTTACAGCATGCTGTCTCCTCCCTGCTGAATATCCACAGGCCATTGATTCCAATACTATCATGGGCATGGAGTAACCTGGCCTAAACACAGCTGAAATGCCACATCTCCTATATGCAGCGGTGTGCAAGATGTGGCTGGTCAGGCAGAGACCTTGCAGGGAGATACTGCTGCAGTGGAGGTGGATATAGAATGTGAAAGGGTCAGGAATGGATCAGCATCTTCATGGATGGAAAACCTAAAACTAGAACCGCTCCTGTGCAGGAGGTATACAAAAGACTTTGCTGGAGCTACTGGGTTTACAGGAGGAGGAGGATTCTTGATCCCTCTCTTACGTTGCTGGTAGAAAGCCTGGTTACTTGGTTTTGTTCAAGGAATATTTGCCGTCTGAGTGGACTTTTTCAAAAAGTTTTTTTTTAATGTGGCCATGGAGATCTTCCCACCACACGCACTTTAATCCATAAAAGGGAACAGCTAGTGCCATAACAGTCACTTTAAGCATTATTGAGGCTTCAGCACTTGCAGTTTTCATTGTTTCCATTGGAAACACTGCCTTCTGCTTAATGTGTCCCAGTGCAGGATGGCATACAATTTCACAAGCCATCTCTTGCCAGACATGGAAACTATTCTGTTTCCCACTGTCCTAGAGCAATTAGCACTGGGAAATCCTGTCTGTGCCAAAAGGGTAATGCAGGCATGAAAAGGGGAGTCAGTGGAATATGATCAGCTATCGCTCTTTGAGACTCCCTGAGGTGGGCTAAATTACATTCACCCACACAAACTGGAGTAGTGACAATCTGGGTCATAGCAGAGCTGCTTTTAGCTTATCTCTAAGGTCACTTAAAGTTTAAAAATATATTGAATGTTTAAGGACCAACAGAATAAATTGTCAAACAGAACAAGAAGTATTTCTGTGACCTTTTGCAGTCCTTCAGTTTAGTATGTAATGCTGGAGAGAAAAGATAGCCTCAGCTGGCAATTTTCTGACTTTAAAGGTTTGTTTTGTACATGCCTAAGATACTTTTTGTTTTTCATAACAAACAGATGAAAAGGTAGTGTGAGGGGGTTGGTTTTTTGTTCCAGAATTGGCTTCACCAGTACAACTAGTGCTAATAAAATGATTTTGGAAACTATTTTTAAAAATTATACCCTGTTCAGACTGGCCACAGAACATTGCTAACCAAGATTGTTTTAATCTGATTTTTAAAAAACAGTTTCTGAAGTTTGAGAGTATTGCAGCATAGAGAAAGCTATGCATCACTTCACCTTTCATCCACAAATGATCCCTGAGTGATTGAGAATCATTTGTACAGGGATACATTCACCCATCACAGAAATGCAGCCATGTCTGGAGATGAAATGTGGCAATATGTGACTGCACCACCACACAGGACATCTAAAGGGGTTCTGAATGTTTTCCTAAATGGGCTGAATTCTGCTCTCAACGTCTGATCATGGGACCTTCTGTGCATGGATTACTCCCATTCCACCATCATGGAAAAAATTTCCCTTCCCATGGCCTTCAGAGGGGGCACTCTCCTGGTTCAGGAATTAATACGGGAGGATATAGTATGGAGTGTGAGGGCCAGGGAGATGCAAATCATCCTTCCACTACTCCGATGTACTTCCCAAGTAAACTAACAGCCCCAGGCTGTAATTGCTTTCCACTCCCAAACCCTATAGTGGTAATCCCTCTTTGAGGAAGGCTCCAAAGGCCAGATACCAGCTGCTGAAGTTCTGCTGCCAGGGAATAAAGGAGATGGATTCTCAGAGCTAGTTCAACCACCCAAGATCCATGACACTGGGTGGCCAGATCCTGTTTCTTCCATATTGAACAAACCTTACCCTCCTGACAAAAGAATTAAGAAAAAACTGTGTGTCGAGTTTCCTGCAGTTTTCATAGGTAAACTGCAGTGAGGCACAATCTGCCCATCAGTTACACTGGTGTGAATCTGGAGGAACTCCACTGAAAACAGCAAAGTAAGCTGAAGTCAGGAGGAGACAGTCTGGAGCTAGAGGTGAGTAACTGAGAGCAGAATTTGGCCCTGCACATTCAGAACATTGAAACATTTGAAGTGAAATGTCAAACCAGGCAAGTCCAATGAAGCCTGAAATCAAATAAAATCTTGCCTGATTCTGGGTTTTGAGTCCCACCAACAAATACTGCCAAGATTCATTTTATTCTTTTGGCAGAGGCAGATAAAATGATTCTGTTAAAAATCTCACCTGGAAACGTGATTTTGTATGATCTGGTGAGTTTCCATCAATTTTGTTTTATTTTCATCTTGAGTTCTTGTATTCAGATCAACCGAAAATATAAAACAAGTGTGGGGTTGCCAATAGAAAGGTTTGTGAAAAGTCAACCATATCTCTCATAACCACATGTAGTCCTGGTCTAAATTTTACATTTTTAAAGAAAGACAATATTGATGAAAAATCTAAGATTCCATTCTACAATTTGTAGATTCTTAAAATTCATAGTCATAAGAAATATAACTACCTACCTCTAAACTAGCATGCAGTGCACAGACCAATAACATTGGAGGATTTGATAACCGAAATCCATTGATTCCAGGACTTAGTTGCAATTCTGGAAAATTAATAACTTCTGTTAGTTTTATTTTTTTATTTGTTTTATTCATTCAATTAAAACTTTCACTAAAGTCAGTGGGGCCTTAGGATTTGGTTCATTATCAGAGAACATGTTTACTTGCAGCTACTATTCTTCACATTGGAGGTACTCAAATTTTATCAACTGAAGGTTACATTAGCAGCTTTCCAAGAGCCAGAGGACTGCAATTAATTTTCATGTACTTGAACATATTAAAATTGCCTTTAGGCCTGATTCCCTTCTCACACTGGTGTAAACTACAAGCATCTGTATTGAAGTCAATGCAGTATAAAAGGAGTACAAAACCACAGTAATTGAGAGGAGACTCAAGCTTTTTATCTTTAATATGAATAAGTGGCTTGTGGAGACTGCAGATTGCAGTGGTCCATCTTGAGCTAAACAAAGTCCACTTGGATTAAATGGAATACCACATACAAGGGACATGTAGTGTCCATAAACCCTTTTAGGCCACTACAGAACTTGGGGGGGGGGGGCAATTAACTTCCAGGCCAGATTTTGGTTACCACTGCTTTAGGCTTTGAAATTTCATGTGATCATGCAAGCACCAGAGCTCTTTCAATGGAAGGGAGCACCTCCCACTCACTGTGAGGACTTACTAAACTCATCTTCCTCCTGTGAACTGCCTCTACAAAATGACTTCAAGACTAGTCTTTTGTGAGTAGGAACCCAAAGGAGAGGGAGTGGAGAGTGTCTGAGGTGACAGATTTAATTTTTTATGCTTTAGAAGATGACATGTCTGATGATGGCAATCCAGCAAGACTAGCCCAGTCTCTCTCTATACTTTTGGCCAGAATCCTTGCAGTATCTCAAAGAAAGGACTGAGGCCAGCAGTGTTGACCCAAAGTCACACTGGCAAGGACTCACATAGCAAAGCCACAAAGCAAGATTCTAACCCTCCTGCAGGCTGAGGTCTCCTCTAAGATGGGGTTGGAGGAGAGACTGACCTCCAGATTTGTTAAGTACTCCTGTGTGTCCATGCACAAGGCTATAACACAGACATTTCACTTCTTTTGAAACAGGTCATTGTTTTATTTTATACCTCATTAAGTTCTAGCTTGGGGTAGTAAAGCCACAATAGATGGCTGTTTTCAGTTAGGGCCAAATTCAGCCCCCTTCATTCATGTTTCTCATTCATTCCAATGGAATTACTCCCACCATAAAGTATTACTTAATATGAAGAAGGAAACCTAGTAGGGTAAGTCAGGTGCTTTTGAAAATTTTACCCATAGTCCAAGTTTGAATTTTTGAAAGGCCTTTTTGGTGCATTTGTTTGAGCAAACCATCCTGAAGCAAACAACTAGATTGACATGACAGTAAAGCAAATTCATTACATATGTTACTTCATTGCCTTCAGTGAAGCTGCACAACATCAGGGATGAATTGGGCCTTAATAGGTTTAACACCAGTGAGCAAATATAAAGTCTTATCATTTCTATTCAAAATAATGGTGAACAGCGATGAATGCAAGTTCTAAATCATGTGACATATTTAAAGAAGTATACATACTGTTTTCCATGAGAAATCTAGTTTTGAATTCATGACCCCACCAGCCTATTAGCCTAAAACATAACATGGAAAAAAAACTGAAAAAACAACAAAATCTTGCATTGATATATTTTAAATCTGACATGAGAGTTACTAAATAGCTTCTCATACACTAATCAAATAGTATCAGAAATACAGTAAGTTATGTGGATAGCTGACATTAACAACTTATTTATGTGACTTGGCAATTTCTGTTTAACACTGAAATATGATATTTATGATAGTTTTCAAACAATCAATCTATTGGGACTCTATTAATGTTCATTTTGTCTAAATTCATCTTACAAACTGAAAAATAAAGCAGAAATATTTCCAGTGTTATGTTCCTAATGGCTAAAAGGACAAACACAAATCTGCTTTGGTAAATACTGAAAACCAAAGGACATTATAAATCTGACGTAAATCCACAAAAGCAAAGATATGAACAGCAAACAAAAGATAGACAAAGAGGCCTTTGAGTAAATGGTGCAGTTGTTTCATTGTTCCATTGCAATGTTGTGCTGATGTGAATCCCAACCTGGCAATAAGTTTTCAGATTATGAAACTGGATTTATTACTCAATAATATGACCCCGTTTTTTAATGCAATTTAGTCCCATTTAATTCATAACTATATTTTTGAGACAATATGCTGAAGACATTTCAGGGTGGTTTTTTTTTTCCAAAATAGAAATATTGCAGAAATTTAAATAAAATATGAAATTTTTCACCAAATATTTTGCAGTGACCTAGTATTTACTATGAGCCAGCTCATGGCCCAGCTCATGTGGTCATAACAGGATATGAGGGGAGTAAGGCAACCTCACGTCACCTCGTGTGTGGTCTCTGTAGACCTGGGGTCTCAGCACAAAGGGTTAAACTGGTGCTGGGTACCCAATACACATCTCTAAGCAACTAGGTGGCTTTTTTTTCTGTGGCTCCATCTTCACCATGCCAGCCAGCACAGTTGAGCTATCATTGTGTGGAAGGCTAGAGTGTGTGTGTAATTTGCTCCTAGCAAGAGCTAGCAGCAAATTACTTTCCACTGGAGCAAACAAGGAGGGAAGGAACAAACGGTGCTTCTCTGCACTACTCCTGGAAAGGCCTAGCCACATGCTGCCCATTAAAAAGGCCAAACTGTAAAAGTCCAAGATAGACGGGACTAGATTGGTCAGTCACACTGTATGTAAAGAATTGTTATACAAACTATGTACAGTGCCAAGTAAAATGCTTACTTGCTATTTCTGGATAATTTCACCCCTATGAATAGATCCATCACTCTCATCTCATTGTATTATTATAAAGCAAACATATGAAATAATATATAGCTAAAGAATAGTCTTACTATTCAGTCACATGGAAATCAACAATGAAATCATCCATTCATTTCAATGAATTTTTTGTCAAAAATAATATATTTCTAATAAAACATAATAAAAGCTATTGCCCAAATAACTCAGATGCTGGTGCTCTGAATAATAAAAAATGCATCATCAACTGTTTTATAGTATTTTACAGTATCTTTCCTCTATAATAGTTTACCATCAAACACAATATTACACAATGATATTATAATAAAATCCCATTGAAATTAATGGTGCAAGTATTCCATTGAGTCCAATAGGCTTAGCATACCAAAAAAACCCCACCAAACATGAAGTACACTACCTAGAATAATAGTGTGTAGTAAGGTTAAAAAAATACTAAAGAGCAATTTACTAGTTGGGCCATGCCATGCACTCATTCCTCAGGCAACAGAAGTCAACAGAGACCCATAGACATCAACAGGAGTACTGTCCAAGTAAAGACTGATGAAGGACTACAGTCCTGGACTTCAGGTTTTAGTTCAGGTGAGACTCCAAAAGCTTGGTGTTGTATCTAAACTTATTGACTCTGTGCAACTGGCCTAGAACAGGACCTGTGGTTCATCATGACTAGAACTTGGAAACTGAAATTTCAGAAATTGACTCAAGTTTGTTGATAGAAATGCATGAAATTTAAAGCTGGTGTAATTTTTTTAAATCGTATTGCCTGTCCCTACCATTACTAAAACACTGACAAGCTACATTTCTTTTTGCTGTTCTAGAACTCCATAGGCATCATACATGATGGATGTTTAGATACAATTCTGGTTCTACACCATCATCAATCCAATTTTTCCTATGGATGTAATTTGTTTCGTGTACGATATGTCAATAGGATTCTTAGAGGTTTTATATTTATATACACACACACACACACACACACACACACACAATCTTTATAAATTAGCAATTAACAGTTAATAATTTTCTGTGAAAAAAATTGAAATCAGGGCTGCCACTGGTATGCCAAATTTCAACCTGTTATGATGTGAAATAGCTGAGGTTATAAATCCTAAATATAAGGGTTTATAAATGCATAGTAAAAATAATAGGCAGTAAAATTGCACAGTAAGATGAGGTAGTAAAATTTCTTATTAAAGAGTAGCTACTGTGCATGCAAAGTGGATATCCCGAAAGGCATTAATTATTTCAAACGTTCTTGTTTTCAAAATACCAAGGCACCAGTTTATAACTTTCTATTTAAATCTGAGCCGTGATTTTGGCAAAATCTTGTAATACCAAAATGCGTGAAATGACAAAAAAATAGATTTTTTTTTATGTTCCTGTACTTAAAGTAATTTGTCCCCAGCCAAGTTGGGGAATTAAATTGTGTTAGGAGAACTAGCTGTTGTAAACCAGACATGACTGTTTTACAAACCATGATAAAAATGCTTTTTAGATTAGAGGAAGGACTTGTTCTGGAAACATGCTTTAATAATCTCTATTGGGAACGGACTCTTACTGAAAATTTGCACATATGGTTATTTACACATATAGGTACAACCAGACTGGAGATTTGTCACATTTTATTATAACACAATTTGAAATGGCCATTTCAGCTTTGTATGTGTATTTGTGTTTCTGATATGTGTTGGATTATTAGCCTTCTGACATCCCACAAACAGCTAAAGATCATACAGCTTCTTAAGACTGCCCTGCCAATATGCTTCAGCACTGAGAACCTCTCAGGGTGAGAAGGTATTTCAATCCATGGATCAAATGGACATAGAGACTCACAGCTGAGCTTGTCAAAAAGCAGTGCTAATTAGGATTGTGTTTTTTGTGAGAGGTACACGTGCTCACATAACTGTACTTAGAGCTAAATAATTTTTTTGTTTTGTTTTTTAAGTAAAAATAATTCCATTAAAAAGGGAAAGCACTTCAGTCCATTTTGTCTCTAAAATAAAGCAGGAATCCTAATGTTCCTACAAGAAAGAATATTTGGGGGTATTTTTGCTATTTCTGAGCTATACACATCACTACTTTTTAAATGTTTAATACGCTGGGTTAATGCACACTGTTACTTGCCTAAGTTCATGACACAAATAAAGCATGTAATTAAAGATCATTAAGCATATTTCATTGGTCTTGTTTTATCCGAAAACATTCTCCCATTTGGAACTCAAGAGGCATAGACAGCAGATTTATGGAGGGGAAAAAATATGCCAGATAGGCGCATCAGCCTCTCATTTGTTCCTATTTCTTTTAAGCACATTTACACCAGGGAACAATCCCTTCAGTAAGTATTTTTATTTAGCTCAGTTTTTTCCCACATCTGTGTGTGTTAGACAGAAGCGCTGGGCATTCATAACTTGAGTCGTTTCGTTTGTAGTTGCATTAATGATGCAAGAGTGTGGGATATAATGATCACTATGTATGTGCGGTGAAGACATCAAAGAAGATCCAGTTAAAGAACATAGAAGAAATACAAAAAAATTCCTTTGACCTTTGCTTCTAAGTAACAGATGATTATGCAACTCATTTATAATTTACAATCTGAAGAAACATGTGGTTCATTTGCCTTCTTTTGGGGGGGCGGAGGGGGAGAACCCTCCCGAAACTGTTGAGCAGTGATACAGAAAACAAGCAAACACTATTAACACAGCCTGACTTTCACAATCCAGGACAAAGCCTTCTATGAACCATTCTGTCATCATATTTTGTGAGAAATCATTTTAAGTGTTCATGGGAAAATATGCTAAAAGATATAACAGGAAAATAACAGTGTAGGATTTATGACACTAAATATTAAACTCTCAAACTTCACTACGTATGGAGTATAATGGTCTCCATTTACTAGTCAGATCGCATCCTTGCCTGGAAATGTCTTATGTTTTACTCAGATGATATAGAAATACTATATTATTGGATTTATATAGTTTACCTATGCTTGGCTTTTTAATCCTAATATCTGAATGGATTAAGAAAATGAAAAAACAAGAGGTAGGCAAACCAAATAAGGAGAAAAATACAAAAGACTTGTCCCTCCCCCTCTACCCTGCCAAATCTTTGCCCATTCTTAAAAGTAAACTTAAGATTTTAAGAATTGAAAACGTTGGATCCTTTCTTTCAACATATCGTCTTCTGCTAACCAGATGGGAATGCAACCAGTAATGCTGGAAATCTCATGAGAAAGTCTGGTCTATAGAGCAGATCAAGACATTTCAGAATTCAAAATTCTGATGAAAAAAATATGAAATTTTCACAAAAATATTCCTGTTAATTTTGACAAGCTCAATTGTTCTCATGAGATTTTCAGCCCACTTTTGCTGACCCAAGAGTTGTGCATAGTTTGGAAATGCATCTGAAATTTTAGATTCTTATCTGAAGAGAACAAGAACTCTGAACCTCTTGTGATGCTCCCATCATTAGAAACAATCCTTATTTTCTCACATGATTAACAATTGCTATGAGGAGGGTTACTTACCTGTTACTGGAGGTTCTTCAGGATGCGTGGTCCCTATCTGTATTCCACTGTGGGCGGTTATGCATGCACATCATGCACCTGGAGTCAGAGAATTTGAAAGTAGTGTCCGTTGGTTGGTGATAAATGGTGGTGTGGACCGATCACTTCTTCAGTTCCTTTTCCACCGCAAATCAGATAAGATCCAAAGTACAGGGGAAGGAGGGTGTGTAGTGGAATACAGATAGGGACCACATGTCTTGAAGAGCCTCCAGTTACACTCTTCTTCTTCGAGTGGTGGTCCCTATTGTATTCAACTGTGGGTGATTGACAAGAAGTACCCAAGTAGGGGAAGGGTGCATGGAGGAAGACAGTAGCATTGATCAGAGAACAGCCATCCCGCAGGTGGCATCAGCAACTAAGTCCTGTACCAGGGCATAATCCTTACAAATGTGTGGATGGAGCTCCACGTGGCTTTACAACTATCCTAGGAGGTTAAATCCTGATGAAACGCTATGGTAATTGCTTGAGCTCTAGTAGAGTGAGCTCATACCCTGTAGGTGGAGACGTTCAAGAGCTGAGAGAGTAGAATGCAACCAGATATCCATTTGGAAATTCTCTGGGTGGAGATGGTATGCCTTCTGGCTCTCCCCACTATAGCAACAGTCTCAAGGACTTCCTGATTGGTTTTGTTCTCTGCGGGTAAAAGGCTAAGGCTTGTTGACCATTGCACAAACATGCGGTTTCGGGAAGAATACACATAAGTGAATTGATTGGTTAAGGTGAAATTCCAAAATCGCTTTTGGTATAAATTTGGGGTGTAGGCGTAAAGAAACTTTATCTTTGTGGAACACAGCATACGGTGGGTCTGTCATCATTGTTCCAAGTTCACTGACCCTCCTCACCAATGGCTACAAGAAAGGTGACCTTCATGGAGAGGAGCCTTTAGCAAGTAGCTAAACACTCAAGGGGGGGGGGGGGCATTGTTAGTACCGAAAGAACAAGATTCAAGTTCCATTGGGCCACAGTCTTTTGAGGAGGTAGGAAAGTTCTTATCAAGTCTTTTCAGAAATGATTGGTTAGTGGGTGTGCGAAAATAGTGTAGGTGGATGGAATTCACTGATTGCTGCTAAGTGGATTTGCAAAGAGCTGAGGGAGAGACCCAGTGTTTTCAAAGATAGGCTATAGTCTAAGAGAGTGGAATATACATCTCTTCTGGTAGAATGGTTTTATCCAGGGGAGGTCCTTGATGGTATTCTAGACCCCCCAGGGGAATCCTGAGGCATGAAGCCAGGACTCCCTTTGCATAACAATGGAAATAGCCATGGCTATAGAGGTAGTATCAGCCACATTGTCTACAGATTGGAGGGCAGTTCTGGCTATTAACTAACTTTCTTCTATCAGAGCTTGGAAACGAGTATGATCCTGCTGTGGGAGGCCATTGGCGAATTCCTCAAATTAAGTATAGTTCAGGAAATAATATTTAGCCAATAGCACTTGATAATTGGCTATTGTGAACTTAAGACTGGAGGATGAGAAAACCTTCCTCCCCAGTAGATCTAAATGTTTACACTTCTTGTCTGTGGGAGTAGATCTGGGATGTTATTGCCTGGACCTTTCTGAAGTGATCTGAGCCACCAACAAGTTGGGAGTTGGGTGAGAGAATAAGAATTCTGAACCCTAAGCCAGAACATAACATCTTTTTGCCCCTTTTGGGGTAGGAACACAGGTGGCGAGGGTATGCCGCACTCTCCTAGCCAGCTCCAGTATGGCATCATTGACAGGGAGGGCAATTCTCGCAGGTCCAGAGGTATGGAGGGTGTCCAAGACCCTGTGCTGGGAGTCCTGGATCTTCTCTAGTAGACTCTGAAGTTCCCTGGTGACTCTGCATAGAAGGTCTTGGAACTGCCTGAAGTCATCTGAAGGGAAAGGAATGTCAAAGTCACCTCTTCATCCAGCAATAGTAATGGTAGTCTGGCCGGTTCTAATGGAACTAGAGCATAGTACTCCTCCCTCCCCTATCGGATCCAGGGGAAAATTTGATGGTTCCCTCAGAGGGAAGAAAGGTGATGACTCCCTGGCAGATCGGATAGATTCTGAAGAGGGGTACTCGTCCCAGAGTCACCAATATGATGAGTAGGGGTTGACAGGTGGTCACTGGGGTCCCCATGGCTGAGTCAGGGGAGGTGGTGGTTGGTCCCAGGGCCATGTGGATCTCCTGGGGAATGGGTAAGGATAGTATGGGAGAAGCGGTTCATCTCAGGGTTCTGAATCTCCCAAGGAGAAAAAGGCTGACTTGGGTTAAAGTGGTGGTACTGCTTGTGCTGTTGGAGAGGTGTAAGTTGTCTATGCTGGGAAGCAATCGGCTCTGTTCTGAATGGCATCAGAGCTGAGGACACAAAAGATTCCGACCCAAACCATGTGGCAATGAGAAGGAACTGAAGAGGCAGTTGGTCCGCCCCTCCCTTTATCACGTCGGTTGGAGGCATGAGGCGAGCCAGAGTGCATGCACTGCCCAACAGCCACTACTTTCAAATTCTGCCATGCCAGGTGCATGGATAACTCCCACAGTGGAATACAACAGGGATCATTACCCAAAGAAGAACATGTACGGTATGTAAGAAGCAAAGTGGTCTAGTACTGAAACACATGGGTGCCCAGTTAGGACTCCTAGCATACATTTTCCATTTTTTTAAGCTGACTTGCTATGTGATTTAGGGCCTGATTTTTAAAGTTAGGCATGATCAGTTGAACAGATAGTCTCATATACCTAATTACAGGCAGAAAAGAACCAATTATCCTCTCAAACCAGTGTAAAACCTGTGCAAGATGGGGGAAGATCAGGCCCAAACATTTGATATTTGTGCGCAAATCAGGTATTTGTGCATGTGGTCAGTTAGGGGCTTCCCACGAGTTTTGCAAACTGATTTGGTTTTCATGGTAACAGATTCAACAGATTGAAAAGCTCGAGTTCCAAACACCCAGTTTTCTCCCCAAAATAATTGTCACTGTAAACCCATAGAAACAGCTTTGCTTCTATGGGTTCATTCCAACACTTCACAAAAATGCCGAGAATGTTAGTGAAACCATTCATTTTATTTACCTATTTTTTGTGTTTTATAGTCCAGAGGTTGGGGACCCATGCATGGGACTTGGGAAAACTAAGTTCCGTTCCCTTCTCTATCACAGACTTCCTGTGTAGCCTTGGGCAAGTCATTTAGGCTTGGATGCACAGGAGTTAGACACCAAGTCCATGTTTCAGGCACTTAAGTCTCTGTTTTAGCACTACTGGGATGCACAAAACTCTCACAAAATCCTCCAAGCACCTAAACTCACTCAGTGACTACGTTTTTGAAGTAAAAGATCTCTAGGCATCTAAGTTTCTGCTCTGGGCACGCACACCGCTGCCTCTCTCTGGGCACCCAGGCATTATCTACTGCTGAAGCCACAGCACAATTCACAAACCAGGGGAAGATAGGCTTTTAGCCATCTGAGGTGCATGCAGGGCCCAATCAGGAAGGCACCTGCTAAGCATGTCTGCTGGATCAGGCCATGCATGTGAGATCACACAAAACAGATTCCCAGCAGCTATGTTTAGAACCCTATTTGTTTCTCTGTCCAGCGACTCACTTATTGGAACAAGACATACCCTATACTCCATGTTGTGACACAGGGACAGAAAGCGTTACACACCTAGCAGGCTAATTGACCCAGAATCAACTTTTAGTGACATATTAGTAGAGAATGGTTGTGTTTTTTGTGTGTTTACATATATATTGTTAAAGGTTGACCATGTAATAAATGGTTCTTATCTAATTGCTATATTCTGTTAATTCAGTGATCAAAAGAAGATGTCAACAGATGAACTGTGAATGCAGTAATATCATCATTCTTATTTCTCTTTGAAGTTTGTAGTAAACTACCTGTAAATGTCTGAAGATGGATAATTACCTTATGCTAGCTAATCATCTGTGATGCTTAGGAAATAGGAGATCTACTTCAAAGCTAGGATAATTGCCTATTGTTCACCCAAGGACTGCATGCTGCCAAGAAGCTATGGATGGCCTATAAAGCTCTATGAAAACACTTGGACCCTGATCCTTGCATCTTAGATCTGCTTAAGCTTCATCAGGGGAAGTTTGAGTCGCAAAATGGAGGGCTCCAGTTCCATTCTGGATCATACTGATATTGGACATTGGACTATAACCTAATGAACTGATTCTGGAAAGGAATCTTTGCAACTCTAAAGCTCACCATCTCTACTATGAAACAGACCTAAGAACTCTATTCATAGCTGTATGTATGATAATCTTTTAACCAATACTCACTCTCTTTTCTTTTTAAACAAATTTTAGTTTAGTTAATAAGAATTGGTTGTAAGTGTGTATTTGGGTAAGATTTTAAATATTCATTAATCTGGTGGGTAATGTGTCTGATCCTTTGGGATTAGCAGAACTTTTATATGATAAACAAGATTTTCAATAATCCTCATCATATTTGACGTGGCTGTCTGGGTGAGAGCTCAAGGCTGGGTTGCTTTAAGGGAACTGTGTTTTGGTTTTTGGGTAACCAGTAAGGTATTGTAGAAACTGTTTTGTTACTGGCTTAGTGAATCTAAGTATTAGAATAACCACAGTTTTGGGGATTGTCTGCCCCATTCTTTGCAGTTTGCCCTGATTGAGCAATCCCACAGTGCCCCCCCTCCCCCGAGGTCCCAGTCACAGATGTGTCAAATTTCAACCATTTCATAGTTCTCTTGTACACTGGATCAGTTCTTAATTATAAGTAGGATGTTTGTGGAGCCTGAAAAGCTTTGGAACCACAGGTAATTATTAGTCTTATATTACAGTAGTTTTGATCTTTCATATATCCTGGTATACTTTCTTTACCCTTTTCAACTTGCTACAAATATTTTGTAATTATTAAGTGAATGTGACTCATTAATGTTGCTGTACATTATTAATGGATTGCTCTCTTATAACTCAATAAAAAAATCAAAAACCCCTTATGAAAGGTGTTATTATGAAAATAGTGACTTTTAATATTTAATATCTCTGAAGCTTTACTTTGTCAAAAGACCAAAACAATAAGATTATACTATAAGCTAAAAGTGTGACATTTCTCTTTTGTTGAATTGTTTGCATTTTCAGCAACATTTGAAATGAGTCATTTTATTTATTTTGGTATGTCTCATTTAAAAATGTCCAAACTGACTTTCACTGCCGATGCAAATTTTAATGGCACAAATCTAAATCTCAAAAAACAGTTTTATGATCCAAGTACTGACACAACCTTAATTATGCTGCCTTGGTTGGTGATATTATAAAATGACCTAGATTTAAGTAATCATCCTCCTTTCCCCAAAAGTAATTGACCAGTTCAGGTTTCACTTGTGTCACAGGTGGAAATTTTAATGTATCACTTTACAAGTAGGGAATAAGACAACTTCACTCCACAGGTGAAAAACCTAGGCTGTTTGGTCAATCAAGTGTGAGTTGATTTACAGCTGATAAGTATTTGCAGATAAAGAGTGCATATGTCCTCCTCTTGGATTGATTTTTTCCTTGTTAAACTTTTAGACTCAATACAACTGGGAATATTTCAATCTCAGAACATGTCCATCCATATTATCCCTCCAGGTCAAAACAAACGGAGATTGAGTTCACTTTTATAACAGGAAACAAGTTTCTGTGATCAGAGTATGTGAAAGAGAAATGACCATGATTTTGGGAATCCAATCAGAGCTTGGTGAATTCACCCAGAACAGTTTGGGAAACCTCTAAGGCATTCACGAGGGACGATAATTTCATTCAGTGGCCAGACCAAAAAAACGGTATGATCAAACTGCAAAAAGAGCTGGAGCTTAAATTAAATCCTAAGAAAAGATCTTACAAAAAACAACCCCTCCAAGGCTAATGAAGTTGAATTAAAAACTGTTATATCAGCTCATGAGCAACTATTATCACAGAGTGCTCATATATCACTTCTACTAGCCAAATATAAGCTATATGAAAAGGTGGAATACAGCCAGCAGTATGTTAGCACATTTACTGAAAGGAAATCAAATCTCCTGCCTAACACCAGAAATTAAAAATCAAACAGGGAGCCAATTTACTCATAATGGAGATATTAATAAAGTTCTCAGTGTTTTCTATAAAGTCCTGGATAATGCTATATTTTGAAAGAAATATGGTAAATCTTTCTACGGTGTTTCAACAAGATTAAATTAAACATGAAGCAGCAATCCCGCCTAAAGATATTTCTGAACTGTGACTTCTGACTTAAAGGAGATTCAAATCGTTTTGATTATGATGATATATTTAGTGAACCATTCACATACTCCTTAATCCCTTGAATGGATCTTTGAGGGAACAGTATCTAGATGAAATTCTAAATAATGCATACGTCTGACTGAACTATAAAATAAAAATTTAAAGATCCAGGGAGTTATGCTTCCTCTAGGTCTTGATTGTTTTTGAATACAGAAATCACAATATTAATGCAAGCCCTCAATGAAATTGCAACCCTTATTAGACAGAATTTATTAATTATGACCATATTGGATTTGTGTGCAACAGGAATCAGTCCACATTATGAGGTTTTAGGTCACTGGATGGAACTAGTCATATATTGCAAAAGAGGTGTTTAAAAGATAGTGGGGTTGCAGAATTTGTATTATTGGTGATGATGCATGAAAAGGAAGGAACACAGGACAGGAACTTAGAAGTCATCTTTTTACTTGGAAACCGATCATATTCAATATGGAAATCATTGTCATTTTAAAATCCCTCCTCTTATTAGAGCTGAACTTTCATTTTGTCACCAACAGAAGTGTTTGTTGTTGTTTTTAAATATGGCCCATAAATGCTCTTATTTTTATTAGGGATGAGTAGTCCATGGAGACAAGAAGTCCCAGCATGCAGTGCCCAATTTTGATTCACGTGACCTAACACAAGTACTTAGAACATGATAAACTTGATCTAAATGTGGGTTCCCCCAGTTAGGGCCTGACATTTGCAGTAGGTGTTATGACTTAAACATGAGAATGAATGTGTGCACGTACACACAGTACTGTATTCCTCTGTGTGATGGTCGGTAGGGGAGTGTCAGGCTTAGGCCTATGACATGCAGGGGATTGTTGGTAAGGGAGCCAGGCCCTCCCACTCCACTGGGATATGACCCAAGGCCTGTGGAGGGCTGTCAGTGACTTGACAGCCTGGGGATGCTTAAGGCTACCCCCATGCAATTGTCCCCAGGTCACCATTTGGGTTTAGAAGGCATGAAGGGTTTCCATTCACCACAAAGCACCCTCTGGTGGCTGTGTATAGCATGGTAGCTCTTTTCCTCAATTGAGTGGTAACCGCCTCCTTCTGTGGTATGGCCCACCCTCCTGGGCAAGCTCAGTGTTAGGGCTTTCTCCTGCTGGGGCAGTCCAGATTCCATGTAAGAGGAAGAGGACAATGCTTCCCTCTCAGGCTGTCTCTGTAGCACGTTCTCCCTTCCCTCAGGGAGGGACCTTTGGGCAGTTGTCATGGGAAGAGATTCTGCCTTTCCTTCAGCTCTCCTCTACTGGAGCTGCAGGTCTGTTCTTTTCCCTGGTCTGCCACCACATGAGCTGCTCCCCTGCCTCTTAATTCCTCCTCCAGTTGGAGCATTTCCTACAGGTGGGGTGGGGTGGGGCTGGCTGATCCCAGAGCAATTCCTTAATCCCTTGGTGTTCAGTGTGGAGTGTATATATCCAATAACACTCTAGTTTTAGAAGTTCTGTTACATCCTCTTTGTCCTACAGGATTTGAATAATGTCTCTCATTTGTGTATGATATGGAGGAATAGCTTTTTTATTTTCAAAGTTGATTAAGGCACTGAATACTAAATATTATTTGTAATGTAGTAGTGGCACCAAAAGCCCCAGTCGTCATTAAGACTCCATTGCACTGGGCATTGTAAAAAACACTTAAGAAGTCATCACCTATATTTTTAATTATACGAAGCAGCAAACAGTCTTAAAGATCCTAACAAAAGCAACTTTGAAGACTGGACTCAGAGTTTAGGAGAAACTAAACATAAGTGGATGCTTTATGCTGGTAAATTTTGCTTTGGGTGTTTGTGATAGGTATGTCCTTGACCACCCAATATGAATTGAATGTGCTATATAAAAAAAGTGACGAGTATGAATTAATACTGAAGGATGAGTTGTACCCTATGATAAATTCCCTTTGTTCTATTCCAGCAACATAGAGGATTTATAGCTTCCTGGAACAGACCTTGTACTACTGCCTTCCTGTCCTTTTTGAATTTCCATTCCACAACACATTCTGAAATGTTAGGGGTGCTAATGAGAGTTGGGTGATTATACGTAAATAGATAATGCACCAGACAGTAAATGGCACTCCAGAATATACAACGTAGTTCCTGGAGTTTGTAGGACCAATTAAAGCTTCTGCTTGCACACTGCAACTGGCTTCCTTCCTACATCTCTTTACATCAGCCCTTCTCACAAAGAAAAGGAGGTGCTGGGGTCCAGAAAATCCTCAGCCACTGGAAGAGCTCATCTGGAAGTGTTCCTGCTGGTGTAAATCAAACAGTCCCAAGACTACTGTAATATAGACAAGGGGCCAAATCACCACTAGGGTTGGGGGAGAAACAGAAAGATAGCATATAACAGCACCTGCATCCCTCCCCTCTTCCATAAGTCAGGTGAATTGAAATAATGTGTGTCTATCATCTGGCAATTCAGTCAGGATTAGAGCTGTACAGAGAAAAGTAATTCATTTTTTAGTCAGATTTTGATATTTCTAAATTTGGCTTGGTTCCCATTTGGAACACCCCCCCCCCAACATTTCAGAATGTGCTGTGAAATTGAACTTCAAAAAGGAATGGGAGCCCTGGGTTCCCCGGCTCAGAGGCAGGTCATCTGGTGGCCTGCTCTGGAAGCAACAGATCCTGGGAGTCCTAGGAGCTGAGGCAGCCACAAGCCTGGGAGCCAGCACACCCAGGGCTTCCAGACTCCCAGCTACCTGTTATCATGCCTGATGGGCAACTGGAAGGCTGCAAGCCCAGTGGAGCCAGTATCCTATGGGCTTGGGAGCTATGACTTGCAGGTTTCTGGATCCTCATCAGATTGCCTGACAAGCTGCAGAGGAGCTGGAGTCTGGGAGCTCAAAAGTCAGGGCTTCCAAGCTCTTGGCTTCCTGTCAGTCTGCAGGTGGGCTACTAAGCAGCTAGGCTGGTGAACTGGGAGGAAACCATGCGGCCCATCACAACTTACTCGAAATCCAACAGTCTCCATGAAACATCTTGATTTTAATGAATCAGCTTTGGATAAGAAAGAACTTGTAGAGGATAAGGCTCTAAATAGGATGCTCTTACTTACAACACAAGGTTTGGCCTTTTGAAAGGAATAAAGTTGTCAGAGGGCAACATTTTTAAAAATCATTCATCAAATCCAAAAAAATTATTTGGTACATGAGATGACTCCAGCCACATATGGGTAAGCAATACATTTTATCCTTATTTTATAGCTAGGAAATCTAAGGCTCAGAGAAGTTGGGTGATTTCTTTAAGAGGCTCACTGGATAAGTGATTTCAGCATGGGACAGAAGACAAAAGTCCTGGGTTCTAATCCTCATACTGATTTACTTTGTGATCCTCAGCAAGTCACCTTTCCTATTTTTTCCTTTGTAAAATGTAGATAATAATATATATGGCCTAGATAATAATTGTAAAGTTCTATATAAAGGTGAAAAGAAATGTCAAGGCTAGCTAGTGGAAGAGGTGGGAACAGAACTCAGGACCATGCTTTTCAAAATTGACACATACATTGGCAGATTTAAATGAAATAGGATTCTCAAGTTTTCACAAGCGTGATGGGGCCCCTGCCCCACACTGGGCTCTAAGGGATTAATAGTGCCTATAGAGGTTGCACAGGAGGCAGTCAATCAGAGAAGGACTGAAGGGAGCAGCCAATCAGGGCCAAGCAGGCCCATATGAAAAAGGAGCTGCAGGGCAGAGGAGGGCAGTTCTCTGCCCAGAGTCCAGGGAGGAAGAATTGTGTCCCTGGAGGGCTGAGAGAACTGCCAGCACCCTTGACGTGCTGCTAGAAGGAACCGGGGGAGCAAGAGACAGCTCCTGGATGGCTGCTGGGGTTTGCAGGCTGCGGCCCTGAGGCAAGGGTAAAGAGGATGTTGGGGCCATGAGGAAGTGGACAGATGATTCACTGCAGTTGCCACTAAGGGAAGTGGCTGAACAGTGGACTGCAGGTCCTCTGGAAAGGGGGAGCACAGTGTATGGCACAGCTTGAAGTCTGTGTCACTGAAGAGGACGCCGCGGTCCTTGGAGAGACATGGGTCCTAGTGCAGGAGTGATGGTGGTGAGCCACCACCAGAGGAGGGCGCCCTGATGAACTGAGATAATCCCCAGGACAGCCAGCAGGAGGCGCCAGAGTGGTGAGTGAACCCCGTTACCACAGGTTTAACTGAAAACTTTTAGTTCCCCAAAAGTTTGTGGAAAACCATAATTTTGGGAAATGTGATTGGATGCAATGAAATGTTGAAAAATTGTCTAGGAAATGAACTGTTGGGTGATATGGAAGGAATAAAGGGAATGTGAGTGGCATATTACCATGCACACACAAAAATCAATTTCACCTAGCTCTAATGGTTAACATTATTGTGACATATTTATGGCTACGTAGGATGACAAATATACACCGCTCTTTATAAACAGAAAGATCCGGGGCGGCTCAAGCTTTTTTGCCACCCCAAACACGGCAGGCAGGCTGCCTTCAGTGGCATGCCTGCGGGAGGTCCACCGGTCCCGTAGCTTTGGCATACCCGCCGCCGAATTGCCGCCGAATCCGTGGGACCAGCAGATCTCCTGCAGGCAAGCCGCCCTCACAGACCGGCAGGCCGCCCCCCGCATCTTGCCGCCCCAGGCACGCGCTTGGAGTGCTGGTGCCTGAAGCCACCGCTGAGAAAGATACATTCCTTGTCCCCAGGATATTCAAGTCTAAATAAGTCATAGAAATATAGGGCTGGATGGGATCTTGAGGGATGTGCTGGCCACGGCTTCTTGCCGCCCCCATTGGTCCGGGACGGCGAACCGCGGCCAGTGGGGGCCGCGATCGGCCGAACCTGCCGCGTCAGCAGGTAAATAAAACTGGCCCGGCCCGCCAGGGTGCTTACCCTGGCGAGCCGCGTGCTGAACATTGCCGACCCCTGACCTAGACCATCCCTGATAGGTGTTTGTGTATGCTGTTCTTAAAAACCTCCAATGATGGGGATTTCACAACATCCCTTGGAAATCTATTCCAATTCTTAACTATGGACCTGGAGAACAACTGATCACTATCCCCTTTATAACATTCCTTAATGTATTTGAAGATTGTTATCAGGATCTCCCTAGGACTTCTTTTCTCAAGACTAAACATGCCAAGGTTGTTGGGTTTTTTTTAAACCTTTCCTCATAAGTCAGCTTTTCTATACCTTTTTTCAATTTACTTGCTCTCCTCTGGACTCTCTCCAATTAGTCCACATCTTTCCTATGAAAGGGGGCGTCCCAAACCAGACACTTTACTCCAGCTGAATGCCAAGTAGAGCAGGACAATTACCTCTTGTGTCTTATACATATAACACTCCTGTTGATACACCCCAGAATCTTATTAGGCTTTCTTGCAATTACATTACATTGGTGACTTATATATTTAATTTGTGATCCGCTATAACTCCTAGACCCTTTTCAGAAGCGCTACTGCCTAGCCAGTTACTCCCCATTTTGTAGTTATGCATTTGATTTTTCATTCATAAATGTAGTACTTTGCACTTGTCTATATTGAATTTCATCTTGTTGATTTCAGACCAGTTCTGCAACTTGTCAAGGTCCTTTTGAATTCTAATCCTGTTCTCTGAAGTGCTTGCAACCCCTCCCAGCTTGGTGTCATCTGCAAGTTTTATAAGCACACTTTCCACAACATTATCTAAGTTATTAATGAAAATATTGAATACCAGACTCAGGACCGACCTGTGTGGGATGCCACACAGGGTGTTGTGAAGGCCAATACTATAACGGGGTTCAAAAAGGAGCTAGATAGATTCATGGAAGATAGGTCCATCAATGGCTATTAGCCACGATGGCCAGTAATGGTGTCCTTAGCCTCTGTTTGCCAGAAGCTGGGATTGTGTGACAGGGCATAGATCACTTGATGCTAACCTATCTGTTCATTTGCTTTGGGGCACCTGGCATTGGCCACTGTCAGAGGACAGGATACTGGGCTTGATGGACCTTTGGTCTTTCCCAGTATGGCCGTTCTTATGTTATATGTCTCACCAATATGACATCAAACCATTGATAACTACTCTTGAGTATGGTCTTTCAACCAGTTTTGAACCCACATTACAGTAATTTCATCTAGACCACATTTCTCTAGTTTGCTTTTGAGAATGTCATGTTTAATTGTGTCAAAAACCTCAATAAAATCAAGATCTGTCATGTCTACACCATCCCCGCATCAACAAGACCAGTTATTCTGACGAAGAAAGAAATAATCGGAGGCCCAAAGCTGAAAAGATGAGAATAGGAATAGATGGAATGCACATTAACCAGCCTCTCCTTTGTAACCTAAAACTCCTTCCAAAGCTAAATAATGCTCTTGGATATTTGCCATTCACATGGCGAATCCAAGAACATACCCCTGCAGCCCCATCATGGGTCTAGATTGGCCTAATAAATCACTTGTCCCAAGACAATGCAATTAAACCTAATTAGCCAGTGCCTTTATTCCTAAACTGTCTCTTCCCATGGGAGATTTTAGCTTTTGGTTTTTAAATTAGCTTAAGGAGCTAAATTGCTCTCATTGACTTGGCAGGGAAACAGTTTACTTCTGTCATAGTCTAGGATAGTTTATGCACTCAGGAGACACTTGTTGCATTTCATGAACAGCTTACAGCTATATTACCCAACAATTTGAGCCACGGGTACTAATAACAGATCTTTCTATAAACTGCACCCTGTACATTTTTTATCAGTGACCACTAACTTTTGACCTTGATCCACTGAGCACAGCTTCTTGAAAGTCTCCTACAGTGCTCCTTCACATCCTTCCTTTGGCCAGGTTGCTGTTTATTGGCTTGATTTTCAGAAGGGCTGAGATCTGCAGCTCCAGTTGACCTCAAGAGGAATGAAGGTCAATGAAAATCAAGCCATGTGTCTATTGTCCGTATAAACACCTTCCACAAAACCAGCCATAGTTTTTTTCCAGCATAGACTAAGCAACATTACTTCCCTATTTGAGAACCATGTTTTCTTCCTTAGAATAACTCTATTCCCAAAGATGGGCAGATGTGTTATCTTTACAGCAGCTTCAGCCCTTTTTGTCACAGTACTGAGGGCTTTAATCCCAAAATATGGTGATGTGGCATTTCCTCAGGAATAAAATAATGGTAATAAGAAACCCAACAAACTAGAGTAAAATGTCATTGGCGCCAAGAACACTTACCAGCTGGAAGGGATGGAGATGCAAAGCAGACAGCTTATAGGCTTGACTTTCAGAGATGCTGAGCATCTGCATGCTGTCAATGGAGTTGTGAGTACTCAGGACCTCTGAATCATCAGGCAGCTTAGATGGTATTTGCTTGTCTTTAATCAGCTTAAAGACCCAGCTATCAGGAAGGCATACTGGGATAAGGTTTTTGTAAGAGGACGAACCCAGGCCTTTGAGTTTTTGTTAGGGACCATGCAGTCAAAAAGAAAGGTAATCCTCCAGAAAAGGTTGAATTCTCGCCTTTCTAACAACCAAAAAACCAACAGCCAAGATCTTGTTTGAAGATCCTAAGCTTTTCGAAGTGGGAACCTGGTGTGTATGAAATAGCAATGCCCACCTTGTTTTTCCTTTGATATTTTGTTTCTATAATAAAATTAAGATGCTTTTTGGATATCAGCTGTTTCCTGTCTGTACTGCATTCCTCAACCACATCACAGAAACTGTATATTTTTAAACTCAACTTTAGTGCAGACTAGCAGCAGGTAAAGGCTTGATAAATCCTTTCGTTTTAAACACTAGACGCTGTACAATATTCCTTTACTCTTCTGCCAAGGCTTATCTATTATTCTCCTGGCTGCTTTACATACATTTGTTTTCTTTTCATCTTATTAAATGGTGTGTACTTTTTATAAGGATTCAGCTAGGAACTTTTTTTCTTTTTCCTCTAACCCAGGACTCAGTCAGGTTGTTTTTCACAGCAGTTGTGTCACTAGACAACAGGGTTAAAGAAACTGCTCAATTATAACTACAAATACTATAATATAAATACTTTTTTTCCCAGAGTGCCTTCCATTCCAGGCACTTTACAGATATTAATTTTTCCTTATAACAATCCTGTCGGTAAGTTTTGTTGTTTTCATTTTTAGAAATTGGGGAAACTGAGGCACATACATACAAACATAAGTTAAGAGGGAGAAATTCACAAAGAAGCTAGGCACCTGTACCTTGTACCTTTGAACATCGCTCCCTGAGTGATCCACCTGAGGCTACACAGCAACTGTGTAGTATAGCCAGGAATATAACAAAATTTCCTCCTTCATAGCCTTAAACTTACAGAATTAAACCCTCTTTCTTCACCAGAAAAAAAGAAACCTTGAGTATTTGTTTCAGCCCCAAATTTAGGGAATCAAATGCTAATCATACAGGTTCAGTCCTGACACCCAGTCCTTGCTCTGACTGAGACCACACCGCTTTATTATAAAATGTCAAGGTATACCTATGTGGGGAAAACATTCTTAGTCCACTGAATCAGTTTGCATTCTAAAAGGTGGAACAGATTTTGAAAGGCTAAATTCAGCCTTGGTGTTAGAAGTGGTCACAACTCTTCTCAAAGTCAACAAACTAGCGACCATTGACATCAAAAGTCAATTTGGCCCAAAGTTTCCATTAAAGGAAGAAAGGAAAGATAAGCTAGAAAAATGCCATCTAACATTTTAGGTAAAGATGCTTAATAATGCTGAACAGGAATACCCTGACTTCTGGGCTCTAGAGTCAGTCTGTGTCTTATGCTCTCCTGTTGGAGCTGTTCTGATTTGGCCCAGCAAATATTTAATTAATTATACAGATAGGGAGAGATACTGACTCTAGAGCCCAGTGGTTAGAGTACTCATATGGGAAATTTAATGACTGTTTAATTATATATGCAAAGTGGAACAGCTCCAAAAGGAGAGATTGAACAAGACCCATCCCAGAATAGCCAGTAACCTGATGGTCAGGGCACTCAGCTGGGATGTGGAAGATCTTCGGTCAAGTTCCTGGTCTACAGTAGGTAGAGAGGGACTTGAATGTGGGTCTCCGAACTCCCAGGATAGTGGCCTGACCATCAGGCTATTCGCTATTCCTGTACGGGTTGGTCTCGCTCTCATTTTTAACAAAGAACTTTGAAAAATCAGTTTCACCTGATGTGAAAGAAGAAAAAATGTTGAAATTTCAAAAAGTTTTGCGGGATGACAAAACTATTTCTCACCCTGTACTGGTTTACCTTGGCCTCTAATTTATACTTGCTAATTACAGGCAAGAGGTCCTTTGGCATACACCTCGGATCTTCATCTTTGAAAGATGGCCAGAATGTACATTTTACATTACAAGGCAATAAAATATTTTAATAAATATAATTGCCTAGTCAATAGCTTGAATATGAAGGATGAGATAAGTTAAAGAAATCAATAGGGTTGGTTAAAGTGGTTTACATAATATTGGCCATGGGTTAAAAACAACCTGTCAAATCATTTAAATGACACAGATCAACTGGGTTGGAATTTAATTACCTATTTCAGGGGTGGCTGAAAGACAAAGAAATGAAAAGATATTCGGGGCTTCTGTGTTTGAATGAACTTGTCTGGCCACTGGGTGTCATCCTTGATTCAAATGACGATTAAAGACTTTTTAGATACAGCATAAAATCTGCAACTTCAATAGCAGTTAAATTCCACTCTATTTGATTGTACAGCATACAGCAAATTGTTCTGCATTTAAATCAGCTATAAAATTGAACACTTTGACATAGACAAATTCTCTTTTGTCTCACTGCTTTATTTGGAAACCTGAAATGGCTGGGTGATGTGGGAGGGGGGAAAAGGAATGCAACTGGGATATATTAACAACAAACAATTTGATCTTCAAGTCTCAGTATATACAAAAGTACTATGGCTATTAAGGTCCCAACAAAAAATTACATCTGAAAGCTTAGGATCATATTCTATTCTTATTTTTTTCACTTTCCTGCTTTTCTGACTTTGCATTACCCTGCTTTAAAGTAACTTGACTGAGAGATGGGCTCATGTTGCAAAGTTTGCACCAAAAGTTCTACATTTCTAACATCTGTCTGGATTTAGGGCTCTGATCCTAAATTCTGATTCGAGCCTGTTATAGAGATAAAGATAGGGCCTCGCCTCCCAGTCCAGATGCAGATCTTGATCTGAACTTCAAAGTTCTGTGGCGCTGAGACCCAGAGTTTGGCTTCCGCGCCATCTCCAATGTATACAGCAGAAATCTCTTAACTGGGTCACAGGTTGGAAAGGTCTGTAACATGTAGATATATTTGTACTTTAAAATGTTCATTTACCTCGGCATTGTACAGGACTTAATGACTAAGTATAGGGAAACTGGTTCAGTAACAAACTCTAATCTTAGCCCATTCCACAAAGTCAAGCTGATGCATTTACCAAGGTTTCTAAAGCTGAGGAAAGGGATCCAATCCCCTATGTGTCTTTTTCACACACACACCCAAATATAAATCACTCCTCCCACTCTGTCTCCAGAAGGTTCACTACAAAGTTCCTTTCCTCTCTCCTGTCCCCAACATCTTCCCCCAATGAGACCCTGACCCCTTTCTTCTCCCACCCACTCCAAATAGGCTTGAAGAGCCTTGTAGGATCCAGCAGGCCTGGCCACATTAACCCCAGAGTGCATTATGTGTATCTGACTGGGGAGATCCTAAGAGTGAACACAACAGCAATAAGAAATGGCTATTCTGTATGTTCTGTTGGGAAAACTCCACAAGGACCATAACAAGGTGACCAGGCCTAGAGTGATGGAAAAATGCAGAGATGGGCTAGATAATTTGTTTGTCTTTTTTTCAGACCTGAAAGCTGACTGGGAGATTAAGAAGCAGGGAACAGAAGGTGCATCTTTTGGAGCAGATGATTTAATCTTTTAAGTGAAGGAGAAGGGACTTATACAGAGAGGACAAAGAGCAAGTAGTTCAAGGAAAATAGTAATGAGGGAAAAAGAAAGATGGGAGACCGAAAATGGGGGAGAAGTACTTGGTGGAATAGTTCAGAAGAGCCTCCAGTCTTGCTGGTGTTTGCCTCAAGCAAATAAAAACTTGTGATGATCAGCTTATAAATGGCTGTACGCCCTAGAATGAGTTCTGTTGTGAGCAATTGAGATGATTCCAAGAACCAATCAGCATTATTGTGTTATCTATTAGGAGTCTAGACAGTCTAGGAGCTGCACATAATATAATGCAACTGGTTACAATAATATTATTTCTCTTTGAAACTAGATTTAGTTTTCCTTGTCCCAGCTAAAATAAAAAAGTATCAGCAATTTCTCCAGGTGTTATATCAGAAAAGAAGTGTTTACACTTGTTGATGTATTAAAAAAATCACAATCTGACTATTTTTAAAATATATGACAGCATCTATATAACATTTTTAACAAGTATTTCTTTGTATGCAGCCAACCTCTGGTCAGAGACTATAGCTTTACATTAATTATAAAGTCTTTGAGAAAACAGATCTTCATGTAATGCTTCCTAGCTTTAAAAGTAGAGATTATAATGAAAACATGCCATTATTAGAGAACTATTAGTCAGAGCTAAAACAGTCTTTGATTTTGTTCACCAACCACAGAATAAGTTTTTTGTTTGTTTGTTTGTTGTTGTTGTTTTTTTAAGTCTAACTTTAAAAGGGAGACTTAAAAGGGTTAGATCTTTTATTGGACCAACTTCTGCTGGTGGAAAGGACAAGCTTTTGAGCTTAGACAAAGCTCTTCTTCAGGTCTAAGAAAGGTATTCAGTGTTTAAATTTTAAAAGAAAATTTGATGTATTCTCTTTACATTAAACTGTCTTTTAGACACAATTAGGGTTACTTATTTTTAATGTTATAACCATTTCCTCTTATTAGATTTCTTGGACTCTGATAACAGGTTTACATGCAGACGACCTATTTAGGATGTGTAAATGTATGTATTAATGGAGTTTAAAACTAGTATAATTTACTAAAATTCTCAGTCACCAGTTTAGCATAACATGAGGTTAATTAACTGTTGCCTGAATTTGTATTAGCCAGTATTTAGAGAATAGCTGAAAAGTGAAATTGCCAATTAAAAAAACCTTCAGTCAACAAAAACTGGAAATCACAATCCATTTTAGGGCAAGCATAAGCACTTACTTTCTGTAATGTAATCTGAAATATCCCTGCATATACACTTTTAATTTCAACATCCTTATACACTACTACTTATAATTTAGGACAAAACAGAAGAGTTAAGCAATTCCATATTAGAGATGCAAGAAAACAACAATCCACATGATTTTTTCTTGGTTTCACGTTATGGGTTGGATGTTTGTTTTTAAACAAAGTAGGCTTCTGATCTTGCAATGAACTCTGAGCACATGGAACCCCACACCTCATTGATTTCAGTGAGACTCCATACAGACATCAGGAGCTGTACATGTAGAGCTCATTGTAGCATTGTGACCTTAGCCCATGACCCTGGTAAACCACTTGCTGACACAGATAACCTTTCTTCACATGAGTAATCCTATTCAAGTTTGCAGTGTTATACCCATGCTGGTCCCAGGATATTAGACAGATGGTGGGTTAGGTAATATCTTTTATTGGACCAATTTCTGTTGGTAAAAGAGACATGCTTTTGAGCTTACACAGAGCTGAAGAAGAACTCTGAGGCTAGGTCTACACTACGGGCGGGAGGTCGACCTAAGATATGCAACTTCAGCTACGTGAATAGCGTAGCTGAAGTTGCATATTTTAGGTCGACTTACCTGTCTGTGAGGACAGCGGCGAGTCGACCGCTGCTGCGCCGCCGTCGACTCCGCTTCCCCCTCTTGCCGCGGTGGATTTCTGGAGTCGACGGCAGAGCCATCGGGGATCAATTTTATCGCGTCTTCACTAGATGCAATAAGTCGATCCCCAATAGATCGATTGCTACCCGCCAATCTGGAGGGTAGTGAAGACATGCCCTGAGTAAGATTGAAAGATTGTCTCTTTCACTAAGAGACATCGGTCAAATAACAGATACTACCTCGGCCACCTGGTCTCTCTAATCCCATTCATGTTAGTGGGATTACTTCTGAAAGTACATATTGGCTTGACTAGGCATTTAAACTCAGCCTATGTTGGTTTAAAAACTCCAAGGTTTGAAACTTGGATGCCATTTGGTTGGTTTGACTGCATAAAAAGGATTAATTCTAACCACAAACTGAAAGCAAAAGTCACGGGGTGAAAACCAAATGGACTGAAATGCAAAAAAAAATCTCATGAACCTTTGTGAAGCAAAACTGCAAAGATGTACACAGCTCTATTCCTATCCCCTCTGAGGGGGGAAAAAAAGCAGCTTTTAGTTAATTTTTTTCAGATGTGGTCACATTCATCCATTTTCTTTTTGGGGGAGGAGAGAAAGCAAAATTATTAGATGTTGCATACTGTTCTAGCTTCAACTATAAATACTTACTTATATAAGACAAGGTCTAAAACACAAACTGTACAATTGAATTCCCTCAAATTTGGGAATGAGGATTGTTGATAAGTATCCCTAATTCTGAACCATCCCTAAGTGCTCTCCGCTTCAAATGAATCTTAAGAGAACAGCCCCTTTAAACAGGAGACATCAGTCCAAAATAAGGTGACCAGATAGCAAATGTGAAAAATCGGGACAGGGGGTGGGGGGCAATAGGTGCCTATATAAGAAAGTCCCAAATATAGGGAGTGTCCCTATAAAATCGGGACATCTGGTCACCCTAGTCCAAAATTGTGGGAATTCTCACAAGAATAAACTATACTTGTGATTTCCTACCCTCAAGGTATTGAGCTCAGAAGACTTCCAGTATTTGGGGCCAAAATCTCAGAAGAGAATCTTATGAAGTTCTAATATTGTTGAACCAGAACTCCAGCCCTGGCTGGACCTGGAACCTGAACCTCTAAAACCTTATCCTCAGTCAGACAAATTGAATAAATCAGCAATGTCACAAAGGCAACAGTGTATTTTGACAGAGAAAAAGAGAAGTGTTTTCCCATTTAAACTTTACAACACCCCTGTGGGCTTTCTTCAATATGTAGAAATACTTACGCTGGTTTTATAGTCTGGGAATGTTTCTCATGAATGTAGGCACCAGCCAGGCCCCCAGCTCCAGAATTTAAATACTGTAAAGAATATATTAACATGTATACATTTTGCTCTCATTATTTCTCACATGCAGCATTCCCTCATCCTCCCTGCATAAAGACAGGATGATTACACAATTTCAATAAGGCTTTTAGCTGAAGCTCTTTGGCCTCATCTATTGTATTAAAGTGGTGAGCTTGTTGAAAATAGGTTTCAGAGTAGCAGCCGTGTTAGTCTGTATCCGCAAAAAGAACAGGAGTACTTGTGGCACCTTAGAGACTAACAAATTTATTATTATGCTCTAATAAATTTGTTAGTCTCTAAGGTGCCACAAGTACTCCTGTTCTTTTTGTTGAAAATAGATATTGTTAAATATTTTATTTCTTCAGATTTGTCTTAAAAACCACCATACCCGAGGTATCTGCATTTACACCTTAGACAAAGCTTCTGTTTGATTTTTGGTCCAAGGGGCCAATACAATTCCTATTTAATCTGACCCTCTTTGCCCACCGTTCATGGAGACATAATTATTAAAAACATTCTCAAATGCTAGAGCAACTCTCACCTTGTAGGAACACCAGCAGGCAAAATCTACTCCCCAGTCATGTAAATGCAATTCTACATTACCAGCAGCATGAGCCAGGTCAAAGCCAACATAGCAACCCTAGAGGAAAGAGAGGACTTTAATAGACTCCCTAAAAGGATAATCACCATAAAAGTGACTCTGCAAAAAGATACATTTATAGTTGTGCACATCTGCTCCCCATATCATAGCACCATCAACGTCATATCTGTTTGATTTGGTGATAGAAACAAGTTGTGTACAATATGTGTGTTTGTGTATCCATCCTCAAATGAATAATTTTATGGGCTTCTATTCACAGATACAATTTTAGGCCCCCAAATTTGATCTATTGTAACACTGCAATGGTACGTGTAAAAATATTAATAATGAATAAAAGATTGTATTTAATTAAAAGACATGTTTTGGCATGCTGCAGCGACAAGGATAAATTATTTATATCAGTTACACAGTAAGGGTCTGATTTTCAGAGCTGCTAAATGTTTGAAGCTCCCATTGCCTTTGCAATTTTGGGAGCTTAGCACTTATGGAAATCTGTCCCTTAGAATTTTGTAACACGTGAGGTAGCATCATATACAGTACCATGCATTTTAAAATTTATTGTACTTGTCCTTACAATATACTACCACTCCCACTCCTCCCTCTACTTCCTGTAAAGGTTCTAGGATGGCCATATCTAGCGATCTGAAAGTTTGAAATAACTAAGGAGCATGAAACAAAACGTTGTTTTTATACACAGAACCACCACTAGATGGCAGCATTTTTAAATTAAAAGAGTGATCTAAAACTTGTACTATAATGCTACCCCATTAAAGTGAAGAAAAATAATAGTGTATTTTGTGCATGAACTACAAGTTAATACTATTTTACATTTTTCTCTAAAGACACAAACAGACTTTTTACAAGTGGCATGGTAGGAATGAGAGTGAGAGCATGGACTTTAATACATCTAAGCCCTGTAATAAAACAAAGGATTTTTTTTAAAATCTCTTTTGCTGTCTCTTGTACAAAAGGCATCTCAGCTAAATTATTAAAAGAATACTTTGGTGTACTTAATGCCCATTTAAAAACTATCTAGCTAACTGAATGAAACCGCATATACAAAAGTCTGACACACTAATTCTAATGAAGCTGCTAATGAAGTTGTGGGGCTGTAAAATTCTCTCAAAATGATGGGCTGAACTGCCAGCACCGCATCACTTGTCCAATATAAATATTAATGATGGGTGAACTGAAATAGGGGCAGAGATCTGGTTTGGTTTGATAAGCATTCTAGCCTTCACATAGCAAGAACTTGTCTACACAGGAACATTCAGGATATTTAAGATGAATCAACTAAAGGAGTGAAGTGAATGTGCATTAAACACCTTGGTGAATGCTCTAATTCTGAAGTTACGTGGTCTTCACTTTGCAGAAAGAAGAGAACAAAGAAAACCTGTAGTTTAAAATGTCTGCCATATCTTTGTTGTAGTTGTGTTGGTCCCAGGATATTCAAGAGGCAAGGTGGGCGAGGTAATATCTTTTATTGGACTAACTTCTTTTGATGAAAGAGACAAGCTTTTGAATTACACAGTGCTCTTTTTCAGGTACTTCATATTGTAAAGAATAAGTTCAGTGAGGTAGCACAAGACTCCTTACAAGGATGGATCACCTTGTGGTTAAGGCACCAGAATGGGACCTTGAAGATCTGAATTCAGTGCCAATGGACTTCCTGTATGACCTTGGGCAAGTTTCATTTCCCTTTAACCTCAAGTTGCCATTTCTGAACTGGCGATAATCATGCTTCCCTACCTGATGTGTGGCACAGTTATGTAAACAGTAAGACTCTCTCTATATAGATTTTAAATGGCAATTAAAGCAAACTGAAAGAGCTCTCACTGCACCAACTGTGCAGGGAGGGGAGCTGTGTGGGACTGTTGCTTACAGAGACCATGGGGAGCTCTCCATCTGCTTTTGGCAGAGGAGAAGGATATGTGGTCCCCACTGCATCCTCATCTTTATTTCAACTTCTGAAAGGCATTGTTGGCAAGTGTCTGGGCAGTTGCTGGTAACTGGCAGGTAGCAGCTCAGCATGGTCAATGACATTTGGAGAGAATTGACAGCTTCACGCAAGCACAGCTGGGACATTTTAGAAAGGAAGTCAGGAAGAGAAATGAAGATGAAGGATTTTAAAGTATTTCCTACTGGGACTAGAGAGACTAAAAATAGTGTACACGTTGTACACAAAGGGCTAAAGGCACAGTATTTTTATATTTATTTATAATTTATTTATATTTATATTATAATTTATTATACAAAAGTGAACTTGGAAGTTAAAGTTTCCTAGAAATTGTCCATTTCTTAAGTGGTTCAGGAGATTAGAGAGTTAGCCTCTAAAAGCAAAGATGGAAAAAGGAAAGTAATGCTATACCCTCCACTGCCTACACCCTGCTGAGGAGAGCTTGGCACAATATGTAGTAATTTTCATTTATCTGAGAGACCGAAGATGGAAAAATAGCTTGAGGTGATGTTTCAAGCTTAATTTAGTTCATTTAATATTTAATGGCTTAATGAAGCTGTCTGTGTCAGAGTTTTCACTCTGGGAGGAATCTTAGTTTAAGCAGAGAACTTAGGAAACTGATTTAAAAAAATTCAAAAGGAAATCAGTAATTTAATTCATAAATAATTGACCTCAGTCTTCTTAAAACACTTTTTCAGACCTTTCTGAACTTGCATCTTAAACCTCTGTTTAAGCAGTTTTAGGGCAATCATTGTGGTGTACCATTTAAACTCCATGTTTAAAAGATTTTAAAGACTTCCTGTGACGAACATGTCCCTCTGCTACATTGTTTGACAACAATACTTAGTGGGTTGTTTTACAAATTATATTTATTTCCTTTCTCTCTTATAACACTTTCAATTTTCATTTTACATTTCCTTCTCTCTTTTCTCATCTGTTCACCCTACTTTACTTTCTGTTCATGAGATGTACTGGTTTATTAGTCACCAGTGTAGTGGGTCTTGCATACTGATCTGAACATGAGATGATTACAGCTCATTCCAGTCTATTTTGGCATTCCAAATATTACAGCTTCCTTTTGATAAAGTTTTGCCACTGGCTTTTAAGAGTTTAATTCTAGCCACTAACAGTTTCATCATCCCCAAAAGGGGCAGAAAGATGTGGTCTTTAAGGTAGCTGAGCTTCAGTCCACCAAAAGCCAGAACGACTAGGGTGAGGAGTTGAATGGGTAGCCATGGAAAGTACAGAGCATTAATGTGATGTGATACTGCAAGTCTTCCCTGCCTAAACGTCAGTAAGTGCTGACATGGAGTGCTGATGCCTTCAGGGGATGGGGATAAGGATGAGGTCAGCTTAGGATAGTTTTTCTAGTTATCACTTCTGTTTTATTTGGATACATCTTAAACCAACTTTCACCCATCTGCTTATTTCCATGAAGCATTATGCCATCTGTGTGATGGCTTGAGTCCTGTTCACTGAGGAGAGAAACCTTTCCAAGATAGTTCATATATAAACTGAAGAGATGGGAGCAGGAGAGAGAGTTCCATGCAGAACAGTGCATGTGAAAGCTCCTGTGAAAGAGGAACAGTTGCTCTTCATAATCTATCTGGGATCTGTCAAAGATGAATGAGTGAAGTCAGGTCAATGCTTTCCTGGACTACACTTACTAGGCTGTATAACTGAGTTAGCAGCATTTTGTGCTCAATGGTGTTGCAGGCAGTAGTGTAAATATAGATATTTCATTAATGATTGCTGGTAGATTACCAAATTTATTAATGCCTTCTTCAGATTAGGCAATTAAAGGGTTCAGATGTTCCTTGCTAGTTTTCCATCAGCCACAAGGGGCAATATTCCTCTAGGACTTTTATTTGGGTGATTAGGAGCGTAAATAATTTATCCCTAAATCTATTCATAACCCAAAGATTAAGAAGTGTCTGGGTTTGGATGTAACCTGAGTGATTCCTTTTGTTGCACAGTGAACATGAGTTCTCCATCTAGTGAGTCTGTAATGAAATACAATATAAAGGAATAATTCAGTCTGAAGTAAAAACATAGGTTCCTGAACTCTTTTTTTTTTTTTTTTTTTACAGTGAGAGATTATCAACCTCATCTGTTCCCATTGACAACTGAGCAACTCACCCTCTTCCCAATAGAGACTGCGTAATAGTTCTGTGGCAGTTACATCAAGAGTTTATATGATAAAGCAATATTGACAAATTATTCATGTATTTTAACCATCTTTTATATGAAAAATGGGTTGTTGTTGTTTTTTTAAATAAATAAAAATACCTAATGTAGCTCTTCAATTAATCTCTCCCTCCTATGTATACAGTTCTTCCTGCCCCTGCTGATCAAATGTGCATGCCATCTTCTCCTCTCCCCTGCCACTTAGGCCTTGTCTACACAAGGTTTAAGAGCAGCTCATTTCAGTTTAATTTAATTTCTAATTGAATTCAGCTAAACCAAAATAGGGCTGATTTAAATCAAAATAAGAGTGTTCACACAGGGATTTGCACTAGTTAAACTAAATTGGTTTAAAGTCACACCCTTAGGTAAAATGGTGCAACTTTCTTGAGTAGACAAGGTCTTGGTTCCCTTTTCTCCTGGACATTTCTCTCTCCTTTGTGGCTCTGGTCTAGGGGGATGGCTCATGTACCACTACCCCTTCTCTCATGCAACAGTGGCCCCTAATATACACAGCTAGTCTGGATCCCCTCTGTTTTCAGTTGCTTTTAAAGGCTTCTCAGATTTTCTCTGTAAGGAGAAGCCTGGAAACTTGTGGAAGCAGCTTCAAACCAGTTCTGTCAACACCCATGTCACCTATGAACTCTCCACAGACCACAGACTGGAAATTGCTGAAGTAAATGTCTTCAATATTTCAGGTGTCTGAGTATGGTAGAAGACTTTGTATAAATATATAGTATTTAGATATTGTAGAGGGCAGTACCTATAAGGGTCTTTGAATGTCTAAAATTTCTTGTCATGCTTTTAAGGTCTCCCTGACCAGCAACACATGAATAGTGCTTAGACCTGCATCTTTATGTTGCATGAGTTTTCAGTAAATTTAGGATCCTGAATCCACCCTCCCCAAGTCCTGAACATTACTGCATCAAAGGGGTTAAAACACTTGACTTTCAATGGAAGTTGGCTCCTCAAGGAAGGTAGGTGCTCAACTGATACATGTCTCATGCCACCTTTATTTGGAATCATTAAAGCTTTGTAGATTTGCAGACAGAAGAGACTGTATTTGGCTTCCAATTCCTGATGCTAATGGGATGGATGATTGCTGGAAATTCATTGTCCTCTGAAGTATTTCTATCACATAGAAGTAATAAAACATGTGACTTAGATATATATACGCACAAATCCACCAATAAGCTCTAATGGGGACATTGTGGTCTGTACACCTTCCTATACATACACCTCTAGCTCCTAATAATAATATACTAACATATAATATACTACTTGGATTGCCTTTCATCAAAGGATATCAGGATTTTCTAAAAAACCAAGGGTGAAATTCTGACCTTATGAAGGGACAGGATTTCATCCTAACGCTTGTAAATACCGCTACGAGCTAGGTAAACTGCTGTTCAATTAAGAGATGGGCAACATGGACAGAGGTTACAGGACTTGCCAAGGTCAGAGAGCACCCACAATGCCCTCAAGAGTTTTTTTCATTCTGAGATGAGGACTATAGTTTTTCCTGTGTCTAAGACCCATTACAGGCAGAGTCACCTTCACCTTGCTTTGCCTACTCTACGGAGTTTACTTCTTCTCTAGTCACCAACCAGAAGTTGCCTCAGATAACACTGAGATACCAATCCCAGAAAAGCTTAAACATAGTACAGAATGTATGACTAATTTTCCTAATATTGAAAATATGCAACAGTTAAACACATACATACCTAAACACATAGGGCCTGATGCACTTAACTCCAGCTTTCCTGTGAGTGAATGCTTTCATCACCCCCAGTATAACCTTCTTTTATTAACTGATACAGTATACTAGCATTTGGATACATCCTCTTTCTATCAGACTATCCTTCCCTTTAATCAAAAGACAGTGTTGTGAGGCTTGATTCATTAGAGTTAGCAAGGGACTAGGTGATCCTCAAGAAAGATGGTATAAAAACATAAATACTAGATCTATGTGGCTCTAAAATGTGCGGACCTAAATTCACCCAAGCCAGTGCAAGGAGGTGCAATGCCATCTTTAAGCCTGGCAAGGGGCAGATGCAGTTGCCATTGCCTGTCCTCCCTTACAGTTTCTGGCACAAGGGAAAGCAGCTTTATGTTGCATTTAAAAAAATTAGATTGCTCAGTGGGTGCACTCAATGTTTGCATCCCATGGTCACTGTAGCTAACTCATGGACCTGCATTTGTGCCCAAGGGGCTCAGCAGAGGAGAAACAGAAGGTATAACAACAAAAGGAAGCCCTGGTATGATCAGGACTGAAGCCTCAAAAGGGTTAACTGTTCAGATACAGCTACACTGCAGGTTTGTAGGAATCCAGTAACATCCAGTATGTTAATTCCTTGAGTATCCTAGGTCAGATAAGATATATCCAATAAAAAAATGTGCCTCCTGATAAGTCTGCCGATCTCTTGTTGATAAGAAAACTTAATTAAGACTCTACCTTCCCCTGCATTCCAGAGGCAATCAAGATGGTTAAAAGAATTCACAGTAAGTCTCTAGTACACTGGCTGCAAGTTTCCAAGTCTGAGTCATTGTATTGAAAACCAGTCATCTCATGAAGGTGATATACTCAGTATCCTGCCTGTCTCCTGCTAACTGATCAGCTGAGTCAGAAGCTGTCAGCTCCACTAGGAACTCACCTTGCCTGACTGACTGGAGGCAAAACGCTGTGATAGCAGCTGCCAGTGAGTGGGTGAGAAGAAAGAGAACATAGCTAAATTCTGTTTAAATATAGAAGTCTAATGCACAGTGCTGTAGGTTTTAAGGTTTAAGATGATCATTTTCTTCCCCATTCAGAACTCTTAAGGAAGAGTCCTGAAGAATTTAATAAAGAATAATAGCCTTTTTGTAGATTTTTTTTAAGTCACCCTATAAGATTTCAAGAATACGATTATGACTTTCTATAAATCTTTAGAGTGATTTAGATAGACCCCCTATATGTTACATACCTGTCCAGTTCATGGGGGTGGGGAGGGGGAAGGATTATTTTAAACTGATTTTAGAGAAGTAGTCTTGAAACAATTCTACCTTTTCTTGGCCAGCCTTTGTTATTCTGGGGATGTCAAACAGCTGTCCTGTGTAGTACTGCACTCCACTCAGCAAAATTACAGCAACAGAGTCCCCTTCCTTCTCAATTATGTCAAGGATATCTTCAATTCTCAAGGTCTCCTCCCCCTAAAATAAAGTTAAAGCACATGTTTTACATCTACCCTGGCAGTAATGAAACTGTCATTTCTTATTTCACAATCTATATTTTACTATGTGCTGTGCTGCCTGCATAGGGAGATCAAAAGCGTATCCTAGCACAGCAATGATCTACAAAGATAGAGACAGGAAATAGCCTTTGAGTAGGTTACTTCAAAAAATGAAAAATCATTAGCAACTTATTTTCTAGGTGGTAGATTCTTAAAAACATTTGTTTTGCTTTCCAATGTGCTTCACTCCTCTCAATATTTCAGACAGTTTTAGTTTACAATATAAAAAGATCTTGGTGCAAACAGAATACATAATGATTTTTATGTGGCATTTGAAAATCATGATACCCAAAAGTCTTAAAAGCTGTCTATAAGCTCTCACCCTTACTTTTCAGTACATTTTGTTTCCTGCAGGAAGCCATTCTAAATCTGCCATATTTATATTTCAAAAAATGGTAAGTCTGACATAATCAGAAGTACAAAAAAAATCCCAAACCTGAAGTGATTACATATAAAGAAATTTCAACAGAAAAATCTAATTTTTATTCTTTGTAGTAAGATTTTCCGCCTCCTTCCCCCCCACATTTCTTCCCACAAAGTAGCATGTAAAAACACCACTATCTAGGGATCACCTAGGCAGTGAAAACTCAGAATGAAATTAAATTTGCTACTGCAAAGAGCTTGGGTAAAATTTGCTAAATTGGAAGTAACTGCTATTATCTTAACAATCTTTGAACATCTATCAAGGATTCAGGAGTAGGCTCTCTCTCCTCACAAGATTACTCAGATTTTAGAATCCAATGTTCATCATCCATACTATAGTTAGGTGGCAAAGTTCTTAATGTTGAGAAGGGATGGTAATGCAATCTCTCTAAATAATCTGAATTAAATATTTCTTGAAGCAGGCCCTTTCCTTAGGTTGTGATAATAAAGATACAGTATGTTGTCTTTATGGCAATCTTTTAAGACAGAAAACTATAAGGAAGATACATGCTGATGCTTCTGAATTTTGCATTCTCTGAGGAGCCTATTGTGTTATGGCAATCAGAAAATGTACTATAAAGTAACTGTTTTGAAAGATTATTTTCTTCCTAAGAGATAAGTCCAGCAATTTAAGTCAGACAACAAAGCTAATATTGGTCCTTAAAGTTAGAAATGTATGGAGAGCAACAAAAAAGACAATTAGTGGCCATTGATAAGTTTATCTGAAAATTCTAGGCACATGAACAGAAATAGAAGAAATGCATATGCATAACAAATGACAGCAGATGCTAAAGAATTTGGGGGACAACACCTCCATTCTTGTACTAACTACACATATATAGCTAATGCTAACTACGCATATATAGCCAATGTTAACAAGGGGAGCAGCGTTCTGACATTTATATCCCTCAAACCTTGCGTGGCTGTATCATGAGCATGCATTTCTCCACATCAAGTCCATGAAGCTGAAGCTGAGACTCAACAGCATACTGGAAAAGAATTTAACATAGTACAATTTAGCAAAACAGAGATTTTAAAAGAAACAGAGATTTCTATACACGCATCTTTCATTAAATTAGTGGGTGAAATCCTGGCCCCATTAAATTCAATGGGTCAAAACTCCTATTGACTTCAGTTAGCCAAGGCTCTTTGAAGTAGGAACTGTCTTTCGTTCTGTGATTGAACAGCATCTAACACACACAATGGGGTTCTAGTCCATGACTAGGGCTCATAGGCACTACTAATAATAATTCCACCCAATGTCTATATCTCCAAGACAGCTTTGAATATCTCAGCCAATTGTTTTATCACTAAAGATACTGTATTGATAATATTTGGGGGTGTAATGTCAAATATAGTCAAACAGAAATATTGTGATATAGATAGTTAATTATAGTACAGTGGTCTGAGGTGAGGGCAGTTGTACAGCTTATTATTGGGGTGTCAAAGGAACATAAAGAGAGGGCACAGAGTGTGCACAAATGAAGTTAAAATGAACAAAGGCAAATGTACTGTTGAGCTCTGTAGCCTAGAATAAAGGCAATCTGAACTTCATGCATCTGTGTAACTGTCTTTATTACAAATAATCCTATGAGTGGTATTTGGTGTCATTTTATTGTGCCTTAAAGATAAAATTTCTTATCAATTTCCAAAAGTTTACTGAGTTGATGATTAAGTAGCACTGGGCCACAAACTCGAAGATTAATTTGCTGTAAGCTCTGACGCACAAACTATTGTCTCCTATTTCATAGCACACAAATTATGTTTGAACTAGTAATTTAAAGTGCTAAAAAACAAGTATTTCCATCTCTGTCTGGGGATATACAAGTGTTAATGTTAATGTTGTGAGTTTTCTATTGATTTGGTTTCCATAAAGTAAAACAGCAACATGAATTAATAAAACAGCTACAACTTCAGTTGATTTAGGCCAGCAGTTTGTTCAATGTCTTTAAAAAGACTAATAAATCAATGTACCCATTCAATCTTTTCATCTTGTAGCATTTTTTATTTGAACGAAAGGAATAAAACTACAATCTGTAAAACAAGCTGAGCTCAAAAGCATCTGACAGTTTTTATTTTTATTGTAATGGTACTTGGACCGGATTAGCTAATAAATATTCAAATCAGGCTACTGATACTCTTTCCAAAATATGATTAATAATACAAATATGGTGAAATATGAATTTCTTACATGATCGGAGGGAAAGGCTTTGGCTTCTAGAAGAATTTTGTAACGAGTTGGAGTAGGGCTAAAAAAAGATAACTGTTAAAAAAAAATGATATGTTGAAACACTTATCTAAGCCAAGACTAAAGAATTGATCCCCATGTGTAATTTAAGAAAAATACAAACAATTTGCATTTATGTAGAGCATGTCAAAATAATCCTAGAGCACTTGAAAAATATTTAGTCTTTACAATACTCTTTGATGTAGAAAACTTTTATAACATTGTACTCATTTTACAGATTTGTAAGTATGGCCACGGAGAGTTTAAGGGTGAAATCCCCATCTTTTTTAAGATAATGGCAAAATTCTCACCGACTTCAGTGAGGCCAGAATTACACCCCACATGATTTGGCCAAGGTCATACAAGCAAATTATTGGCAGAGACAGAAATAAAACACAGTAATCATGATTTTCCATCCCCCTGCTCGAATCACCAAGATCCAGATTATTCCCTTCTGTAGAAAAGCCTGCAGAGGGAGTGCAGAGCTTTCCGCAAAGTTCCCATACCATCCTCTGGTGATGGGGGTGGTGTTTGCTGCCATCCTCCTGTGATGAAGGTTGTAGGGCCTACCTCCAAACCTAGACAATCAGCAGAAACCTAGGCCATTTGTGCAGAGATTGTCTGTGTAACAACTCTGGATCACTGCATTGCCTGCATCTCCCTGACAGAGAGACTTCCAAGGTGATGCTCCACAAAATGTCTAATACAGACCCAAGCTGAATGTCATTTACCTACTTATGCTCTGACTGTAGCCACACACACTAACTATAGCCCATCCACTTTCTACCCCCTCACGTAGTGTGAGATCCAAACTGACAGAAAAAGTGGGAACTCTGGGACTGTGCACAGAACTTGGGGGGCTGTGAAGTGATCTGAGCCTAATGAAGCCAGCTTAATAATTCCATACTGACCAGTGAAAAGATTATTTACCAGGTGTTATATTTAGGGCCCTACCAAATTGACAGCCATGAAAAATGAGTCACGGACCATGAAATCTGGTCTTCCCCCATGAAATCTGGTCTTTTGTCTGCTTTAACCCTATACTATACACATTTCAGGGGGAGACCAGAGTTTCTCAAATTGGGGGTCCTAACCCAAAAGGGAGCTGCAGGAGGGTCACCCTTACATCTGTGCTGCCTTCAGAGCTGGGCAGCTGGAGAGCGGCAGTTGCTGGCCAGGCGCCCAGTTATGAAGGCAGCACCCTGCCAGCAGCAGCACAGAAGTAAGGGTGGCAATACCATACCATGCCATCCTTAATTCTGTGCTGCTGCTGGCGGTGACTCTTCAGAGTTGGGCTCCTGGCCAGTAGCGACTACTCTCCACCTGCCAGTTCTGAAGGCAGCACAGCCCACAGCAGCAGTGCAGAAGTAAGGGTACCAGTACCATAACCCCCATACAATATCATTGCAACCCTCTCCCCCATAACTCCTTTTCGAGTCAGGACTCTGACAATTACATCATGAAATTTCAGATTTAAATAGCTGAAATCATGAACTTTACTATCTTAAAAATCCTATGACTGTGAAATTGACCAAAATGGACTGTGAATTTAGTAGGGCCCTAGTTATATTTATATACTATAGTCCTTCACATGATGAGCCCATCTACCATGCTTTTTTGACTTAAATTGCAGGGAAATTATTAACACCTCAGTTTCTCAGATGAGAATCTTCTTCTTGACCTCTGATGTTTTGAGAGGAATCTAAGAGCAGCTATCAAAATGTCACTCTGGAGATGTGTGTGGAAACCCTAAACACAAATAATAGGTATTTGCACACATATCTCCTGAACAAGAGTCTTGAATGCTCTTTAGTCATTGTTTTATAGTGTACATGAGAAATGATCAGACTTGTCCTTAAAACGCTTGTGAAAAAAAGCTTTGCTGCTATGTGTTTCCTATGGGCTGAGCAAGGTACTGTATATACCAATACATAGGTCAGAGCACTCAGAAAGATCCTCAAGTCTTTTTAAAAAGGCGCCAAGATCATTGTCCTGTGCTTTCTTGTAGGAACCTCCATAAAATATTTTAATTAACATAAATGAAGAGTTAAAATCTTTTCAAATTCAAGATATAAGGACTAAAGTTAATTTGACAATATCAAATTTACTAAATATTGGAGGTGAAAAAAAGAATGAATTTACCATCTGGAGATGCAGATTAACAGTCAGGCCATTCATTAAGGCTACTTCTTCCTTTCGAGCACCTGAAAAGTAATAACACAGAAGCTTCTCTATTTTCACCTCGTGTAAAGTCTGGTAAAATGATGTGAAAAGCAAAGGCACGGTTTTCGGTCAATGTTTCTCAAAAGACTAGAAGGAATGTTTGATGTGTCATCCCACTGAAATAAAAAGTTCTCCTGTCTGACTCACTGGATCAGTTGACAAAAAATATGTATTTTTCAGGTTTGATATAGCCATTAAGAGATAATGAAGTAGCTTCATTTCCCAGCAAACCACCAGTTGATTTATTGTTATCATTAATACCTTAGCCAAATTCAACAACAGTGTATGTTTGCCATAAGTACATCTCTAAACAAATATCTCTAGACAAAAATATATATTAAGGAAAATCATCTATTTTTAAGTGGTTAGTATATAATGCCAAGCTAAAATGCATCCTTAATAAAAATAAAAAAAGATTTTTGCAAAATATAATTATTATCCACAGTCAAGCTTTTGGATTCAGCTTTGAGTACATAGCTCTGAGATAACTATATAGATATATGGAGGCTAATAGGAACCTCAGGCACAACTAATGGATTTTTCCAATATTGTTCTAACTGCTTATTTATTAACCAATTCTCAAACTCCTATCAGCTGCTGTGGAGGTTTTAGGCAGGATGAGGGGCTATATGTTATGCAGGGCAGAGCTTAAACATGAAAAATTACCAATTCTTGGCTTTGGTTTCATGTCTTTTTGTTGCAATGAATTACAGCCATCTGTACACCCTAGAGATGAATTAGCACTTTGCCAAGTCTCTTTTGCTGGAAGATGGGCTTGTCTGAGTTGCCTGATAATCTCTACAGATGTGGGGTAGGCTTGAGGAGAAGCCATACAAGAACAAGAGAGAACTAATGTTTGAATGGGAGAGTGAACACATACACAAAGAGGAGAAGCAGATGAGAAGGACCCTGCACCATGATTCCGCCATCCGTTGGGCTCCAGAGAACTGTTCTGTTGGGATTGTCACTGCACTGGTATAGGAAAAATATAGTACTTGTGAATGGGCCTGAAGTAGAATGGTGCGTGGCCAGTGGGTTTGGAAACGACATGAATTTACTGCCCCAAAACCTCTGTATAAGGGATCACATACCTGCAGTAGGCCTTATTTGCTACTACTGGATGAACGGCCAAGCACTATGCTGTCTAGGATGATTTATTGTTGTTGTTATTAATCAATCATAATTATTACAGTAGTGCCTAAGGACCAAATCAAGAGTGGGAACCCATTGTGCTAGCCAGAGTACAAGCACAGTATTAGATGATCCCTGCCCTGAAGAGTTTATAATATAAATAGGTCTTCAGTTGCTCCTTTTGTGTGTCATTCAAGCTGCCATTGTATGAGAGGAAACTGTGGCAAGATTCTAAAGAGTCAGGAGATCTCCTGAAGAATTCCTCACATGGACTTTCCAGACTCGGTGGGCAGAGGTTTGAAGCACTGTGAAGTTTGTTGGCGACGAGCACATCAAACCTGGTCATCTATAGGTACGAAACTACTCCACCCCCAGCCAATTTATACTTCTCTACTTCCCTTTTTTTCCTCTTGGCAGCACGCTCCTGCAGGTGCCAAGCTGCTACATGGCTGCTCAATTGCAGCTGCAGAAGGGAATCAGAGGGAGTTAGTGCAGTTCAGAGCTATATTAATTGCATCCTTAATTTCTATATAGAAACATGGGGGATGAAAAAAGGGTGTCACCATGAAGTGATGGGTCCCCTGCCCCTACCTCCCCATCTCCATTAGCACACAGAACCCCTTCTAACTAGGGCCACAGTGGAGCTAGAACTATCTTTTCTCAGCCTGTGCCTTGTTGTACTGTTCGACGCATGAACGAGAATGGTTGACTGCATGCCAACATCCCAAATTAAATATGACACAGTATTTATCACATAAGTCTCGGTCTCTTGTAATTTATTTATTTTAAAATTTAAAGCTTTCTTGTATTGAATTTCATGGACATAAAAAACAAGCCTCATCCAAGCTATTGGAATCCTTTATAACCTGCATTGCATTTAAGAAACAAGCCTTGTATGATCCAATTAACCTATTACTATACTCAAAGACTCAGCATTCAAGAGACAAAACTATATTTGCCATTGCTATCTCCTAACTTTGTATCATATCACTGAGACAGAATAACCCCCTATATATTCTGCTTGATAAATCTTTTCTCCAATGAAAGGAAGCAGTGTTTGTAAAACACCATCCTTGCTACAACATTGGAAATAATTCTGATTGTGTTAGGCAATCACTGCCAGTTTTTTCCACCCCCTCCACCTCTGTGACTGCAACAGGCATAGGTGATGGAACCAAGGGTGTCTGGGGTGCTGCTACATCCCGTGGTTTGTTGTGGTTTCCATTATATACAGGGTTTACAGTTTGGTTCAATAGCCCTCAGCACCCCCACTATAAAAATCATTCCAGCCCCCCTGCCAACAGGAGTCTGGTTCTCACCAGAATAAGTAAAAAGCATTTTGTGCAATGATTGGAAAAGGCTAAATGCCCCAATCCTGAAAACAGTTTATCACTCAAAGTCACTACCAATCTGCTCAGTGCTCAGTCTTTTCTCAACAGAGACCTGCCTGAGCACATTGTACAACGACAGCAATACAGTTAGTCTGATTCCATCAGAAGGTGATCCTGCCAAGATTGTAATGTTTTAATAAAGTATAGTAGGAAAAGCCAAGATTACAGTTTCCCTGTTATGCCATTTGGCTTAAGAAAAGAAAAGAATTTTGGCGTCTAGTGACCTTGACTCTGCATTTCACAATATATTTACCATTGTAACCTTCATTTTAAAAGAAAATGTGCGCACATTTAATAAGCAAAGGGTTATAGAGCTATAAACCTTTAAATGGACAAAAGAAAATCTTTGCAGCCTTTAGTCCATTCCTGAATAAATCCCACTAGACAACATACACTTACTGCTTCTCAGAATAAACTATGACAATTCTTCCTCCTCTATAATATGGTAAATATTCACTACCAAACGGTGTTAAAATTCTGTTTATGTCTTCACATTAAACCTACTAAAGGAAAAATTCAGAATTCAGCCTTCCTCTCTCCTTGGCACACACTCATATACTTAGCATTGCATGTTGCTGGGGAGAAAGCTCAATTGTAAAAGCACATGGGAGGAGAACATTTTAATACAGTGTTGTTCATATTTATTTGCTTCACTTTTTCACTGTTACGTAAGAAAAAAAAGAGCCCGAAATAATCAGTCCATATTATGGACACATTACCAGTCTAGATCATTGACGATTCATCCATTATTTGGGGAAGTTCTTATTATCTTAATTTGCTCCTTTTCAAATAAATAATCATTTAGATTCTGCAAACTAGTTCTAAGGAAATTTCCCACAAATAAAATCCTGCTGGGCTGATTATCTTAATGCCAAATTCCAACTCAGACCACATTTTACAGCTCAGTTATATAACCCTTAGGGGGAAAAGAGAGAACAAGGGTACATAATGAACCTTAACTGCCACAGGATGCAACAGGGCTACAGAATCCTGCCCACTGAAGAACTGAAAACACAACAAATGCAGGTTAATAGTGTGTTGACCTTTATTAATGGTTCACGCTGCTTAAAATGGATAAAGGTGTAACAACTTAAAAACATTTGGACTCTGGTGAAAGACTGGAAGAAATGTTTATAAGATATACTATAACAGTTTTATGAGTGCTCTAAAAGAAAAGGGGTGAGCAGGGAGATTGACAACAACAGAAATGAGATGGAGGCTACACAAAGATTTAAATTTCCTACTCAACAATTTTCTTCAAACTGTGCATATTTTCTTTAGTTAAACTAGTATTTTAAAATACACTGTTTTTATGGTGAAATACAGAATGCAGAAGTCTGACAGATCTGCAACACAGAACACATCACTCCAATTCCCTACTTTCTGACTGGCACTTAACATTTGCAGCTAGATTCATCCCTGCATCAGTGGTAGCACCCGGTCTGAGTAGAGGATGCATGTACCTCTCCTATTGTGTGCTGTTGTGGGACAAGGTACAGGCTGGTGCACTGAGACCGCAATCCAACATGCGGGCTAATACTGTCTCGTTGTTTCTTTATACTCCTGTTGGACTGTCAGTATCCATTTGTTGTCTCTTGTCTTATACTTAGATTGTAAACTCTTTGGGGCAGGGACTTTTGTTCTGTGTTTGTACAGTGCCTAATATAGTGGAGGTCTAGGACTAGGGCTCTTTGTTGCTTGTATTACAGTAGAACCTAACAAAGGCTAGCGCAGAACCAGGGCTACTGTAACTTGCACCTCCTGCAGCCATTACTCATACAGAGCTTGTGGCAGGTGAAAAATCAGGGTGCAGGTCTGCCTTGACTACTTGTGCACCCTCTTCAGTCTACCCCTGGAGTGCCTCTTATGCCAGAGCTTATGTGGATGCAGTGCAGAAATTGCAAAGCATCTCTGCACTGGGTAGCTGAGGGTTGTTCTGTGCAGGGGGCTGTGTTGTCCCCTTGTAGGTGGCACAAAGTGGCCATAGCACCCAGAAGTGCAGTTCAAGTGCTGTTCAAGGTCTCTGTCCTGACTTTAAAAGCCCTGAATGGAATTGGTGCTAGCTACATTTCTCTCCTTGAACACAACCTCCCATAACATCTACACAGCACCAGAACAGTAAATGTTGACCAGTGGGAAGAAACTTGTGACTGTGGGAGACAGATCATTCACAGGACCTGGATCAGAACTATGGAACTCACTGCCAGATGAAATAAGAATGCCCACTAACTTCTCTGTATTCAGTGCTAATTGCAAAACCCACTTCTACAAAGAGAAATATTGTTGTATCTCTTAGGCAGTTCTATATAGTATGCTTGATGTGTACCAATGTTAGATCCGAGACAGAAAAACAATTAAAGCTGTTTGCACTATTCACGCTGAACAGCTGATGAGACTTGGGTTTTGTTTATATTTTTGTGACTTTCCCATGAATACATTGTGATTTTTATAAATGTAATCTTTTTTATAATATTTTGCTGGGAAAGTGAATATACTTGTTTGCACAGAAATGGACACCTGTAGTCTTACAAATAAAAACTCTTCTTCAAACATTCACGTGAATGAAATCCAGCTGCACAAGTGTTTGAGGGAAATTAAACAAAAAACCCAAACAAATATGGCTGCCTGTGATTTTCCTTTTAAGACAGAGCCCATGATTACATTTCCTCCCATTATCTCAAGTCTAGTAAACATTGCCAGAACCCTAGCTGGCTGGGAGCTTTGCTTAACAACCAGGTAGTTACCAAATATTTTCTCCCTCATTACTGCTAGAAGTAAATGAGTTCATAAAATAAAATAATGAAAACTTTCTTTCACCAGGTTTAAATATTGTAAGATGAACTTTTATGAGGAACAGTCAAATAGGATGGTCAGCAGTCTCCAACGTTTTCCAGGCATTCTCACCAATCCCCCCAGAGTTCTACTATTCTTCCCTGCAGGCCATAGTATGGATCCTGCATTTCCCACTCCATGTGATTCTCTACAGTAAGAAAAGAGTTCTAGGTTACACTGGGTTTAGCTAACATGCATTAATCTGATCTAACCTTGACTTTTCCCTAGTGTAGACACAGGTTAACACCTTACACCTCAATTTAGTGGGTTGAGGTTGAGGATTGGCCTCAATTTGCTAAACTGGGGTAAAAAGTGCTAGCTAACTCCAACCTAATCTCAATTTATTTTCTTACTCTAGGCAAACTCTGTGATCTTTGTATAGAGAAAGGGACAAGAGGAGACACTGCCTACATCATTTCTTTTCCCCTCAGAGCAGTTTGGAAGGTAGCAAGGGTGGAAAATCTATGTCAGCACTTATCTGTGGCTCTGGAGAGGAGCTACTAGGGGAAATTCATACTCAAACCCAATCCATTTGTATGTAGGCCTGCTGAGCTTCCAGGAGCACATTCTATGGCTGCTTTTTATACCTCTAGGATATTAGAGACACAAGATAAGCGATGTAATATCTTTTATTGAACCAACTTCTGTTGGCAAAAGAAAAGCTTTTGAGCTACACAGTCTTCTTCAGGTCTGGGAAAGTTACTCAGTGTCATATAAATACAAGATGAAACAGATTGTTTAGCATAAGTAGCTAACACACATTCTAAGGGCAGGTTTTCACTACCCACCGGATCGGCGGGTAGGGATTGATCTATTGGTGATCGATTTATCGCGTCTCATATAGACACGGATAAATCGATCCCCAAACATGTTCCCCATCGACTCCGGAACTCCAGCTTGCAAAAGGCGGAAGTGGAGTCAATGGGGGAGTGGCAGCGGTCGACTCGCCACCGTCCTCACGGCCAGATAGGTCGACCTAAGAATCGCCGACTTCAGCTACGCTATTCATGTACCTGAAGTCGGCGTATCTTAGGTCGACGCCCCCCCCCCCAGCGTAGACCAGGGCTAAGAGACATTCAAAATGAAGTGGCCTCTTAACACCTTTGCAATCATAGGACAAAAAAGGGAGGGTTAGTGGGTTACAGGGTGTTGCAATAAGCCATAAATCTAGTGTCTTTATTCAGACCATTATTTTTAGTGTCTAGCAAAATTAAAAATTTAAGCTCCAAGGCTAAACTTTTAAAGGTGTTGCATAGGTTTCCTTTGAAGACCAAAAGGGCAGATATTGAGTGATCATTTTGTGAAAAGTATTCATCCATGTTTGATATGGTGTTTTTGTCCTATTTTTCTGAGCCAGTTCATTCCAGAGCATAGTGCTTGATCGACTCCAAACGACATCCCATATAATCAATTTATCAAGACTACACTTAACCGTAGTTGAATTATCTTTGATCTCCAAGGAACTGAACTTTTGCTCCAGAACCTGATACCAAACTAACATGGAGAATTAGAAGAATTCTTTTGCTGACTCCACCTCAAAGAATTCTTTCACAACAATGACCACATTACCACAACTACCGTGTCCACACCGACAGTCATCAGAAAAAAGAATCATCTCATTGGACACCCCATAGTGGATGAAACCACACACTTTATCATTATATTGATTGCTTTGTCCTATGACTGCAAAGGTATTGATGGGACAATTCACCATGAGTGGTCTCTTAGAACATGTGTTAACGACTTATGCTAAAAAATCTGTTCCACTTCATATTTAGCTATGACTTTGAGTAACATTGCCAGACCTGAAGAAGAGCTCTGTATAGCTTGAAAGCTTGTTTTTCACCATCAGAAAGTTAATACAATAAAAGATATTACCTCATTCACCTTGTCTTTTTAGTAGTCAGGCACCAACATGGCTACCACCACACTAACTCTAGAATAACCAGGTGTATTCATTGTTCAGCCTGCCAGATTCTTTAGAGGGGTGCAATGGGTGGATTGGTGCTCACAAGAGGTGCCAGTCAAATCTTTTCTTTTTTGGCAGCTGGTTCTGCCCCAATGCTGATGAGATAAACTCTTAACATAGGGCAGGATTTCATACCAGATCACAGAGTCCTAGACTGTAAGGCCAGAAGGGACCATCATGATCATCTAGTCTGAACTCCTGCACATCGCTGCCCACTGAACCTTACCCACCCACTCCTGAAATAGACCCATAAGATGAATTACTGAAGTCTTCAAATCCTGATTTAAAAGACTTAAAGTTACAGAGAATACACCATTTACTCTAGTTTAAACCAGCAAGTGACCCATGACCCATGCTGCAGAGGAAGTTGAAAAAAAACCCCAAGAGTCTCTGCCAATCAACCCTAGGAAATTTCTTGCCCATCCCAAATATGGCAATCAGTTGGACCCTGAGCATGTAGGCAAGACAAGGAGGAAAAGCAGGAAACATCTAGACAACAATCATTTACTTTAAAACCAAAGGAATTATCATTGTTTCACTCCAACTCTCTCTTTAAAAGAGAAATGAAGTGTGTTCACTGCCCTTTAAGGGCTTTGGCTTCATATAGAAGACCAAGTGGTTTATGATGATCCCACAAGCCCGCACTGCAATTAGTTTCATGATATACACAGGGTCATACATTATCATCCACATTCATCTCCTAAACCACCTATAGACCTTAAAATAAGTGGTACTCCATGTACTGAGCAGTCAGGAAGACTTCTGTGAAACAAAGTGCTGAGAATTAAGTTTTGGATGTAAAGTTTCTGGGTTCTCCACCACAAGACAACAAATTACTTTTTTTTCAAAAACAGTTCTCTCTCTGGCTCACACATACCCACAATATCAGCCATAAGCTCCACGATGCACTCATCTCCAAAAGCCCATGGGCGCTTACCATTGAAATGACCATGTACACCTCTGAAAAGGAAGAGAAACAAATGATGAAAATGTATTCTGTTCCCTTTGGTACATTACTAACAACACTAACTCAGTCCGCTTCAATATGGAACTTATATAATCTGAACACAGTACATTCAGAGCCGGTGCTACCATTAAGGCGAACTAGGTAGTTGCCCAGGGCGCCAAGATTTGGGGGCACCAAAAAGCGGTACCCCCAATTTTTTTTACAGCATTCCTCCCCGAGCGCGTGGTCGCCGCTCCACTTCTCCTGCCTCCCAGGCTTGCAGTGCCAATCAGCTGTTTGGCACCACAAGCCTGGGAGGGGAGGAGAATTAGAGCGGAGGCGGCATGCTCGGGGAGGAAGCAGAGCAGAGGTGAGCTGGGGTGGGGAGCTGCCGCACGGCTCCCTGGGGGGGAATGCTCCAACGGGGGGAGTTCCCAAGGCGAGGGGGGAGCTGCCGGGGGGGGGGCTCAGGGCGGGGGGGGGAGGCGGGGGGCGGCCGCGGGGCGGGGGGGGGCGCAAGGTGGAAGTTTCACCTAGGGCGCGAAACTTCCTTGCACCGGCCCTGGGTACATTTATACCACATGAGCTTGTAACAAATAGAGTCACCAACAATGAATTTACTGACATCTAAGAGGGGTTTTAAAGACTGGAAAACATCTCATTCAAAATTTTGACCAATAAACAAACAAACAAACAAACCCCCAAATGGATGTTTTGTTTAGAAAACCACAAAGGGCTAGATTACACCTTTGTCACAAGCCCTGTATAAATGGGCAGCACATAGTTGCAGTCTCAGGAGCAGACTGGGTACTAAGATAGGAACTTGGTGGTGCTTGCTGTGTGTGTGCATGGAGAAGGGAAGTAATCTGTACCAGCCATATACCTGGCATAGCTGTGCTGGCTGGTGCATTGGAGCAAGAACTTCCCATCCCTGCCCACCAACTCCACACACATGTGAGGGAAGGGGACTACTGACCCTGCAATGCTGCTTTCCCACCTGCACTGCTAACGACAATTCTGGTAGCCAGCACAGGAGAGTAAAGGATGCTTTACACATAGCATAAACCACAATCTAGCCCAAAAGCAGCATTTACATCAAAGGGGGGCTACGTAGGGTGGAGGAGGAAGGACAGGAGGATTTCCTTGCTGTTAGGTAACAGCAATCCTTGTCAAAGATGATTTACAGCCTCTTTGAATAGAAAAACCTTTGCCCACTTGAATTCACCATATTGTACAAAATGACATGTAGGTATATGCTGTATATTCAGGGGTGAACCTGCTCCAGACATTTCCTTTCTTCCGCCTAAAAAATTATTCAGAGCCATAGAACCCCAGATCCAAATGTCCACTGAATTTGGGGGGTGTCTGAAATCCTAGCTGGTATTTCTAAATCGTATTTTGAAAATGATTCCTCTCTTTATGAGGACCAAACCAAACACCTGTAGCATTTGGAATCTACATCTGAATCTGAACTACATTGTTTGAAGTCATCTCTGCTACAAACACTGCAAAAAGATAAGTTTGTCAGGTAACCAATGTATTTATAAATCTATACATGTAAATTGCAAATGTTTAATTACAAAATAAATCAGTATATGAAAAAATAATATTGGTGTTAATTTAGGGGAATGTTATTCCTGGACTCCTCTCTCATACACTATAATTTTCCTGCTTGCAGAACACCGGAAGGCACATATGGAATCTGAAATATCAGACTGCAGGTGGCTGAACTGAAAAAGAATACTTCAGAAGAGGAACTGGGCCAGTGGGGAAATGGGTGGAGAACAAGAAGAACCAGAATCTGTGACAAAAGTAAAAAAGAACTGTGGTCTAAATAAACCTTCAGAATTGCAGCAGGCGTATGATGTTCCCCCAAACTCAGGGGGAGCCTTCTGGCATATGAATGCATCACCTAACACGTATGAACTAGTCACCAACTTCAGAAGGGCTCATACCCTTTCCCACTTTCTTTAAAACGTTTTCCCCAAACAATTCCAAACCCTCCCCAGATCAGTTTTTGTCCTGCAGCATCCCTCTTCCACACATATATGGACTTTTTATAATCCTATGGTTTCTGATGGACATGAGCCACATTTACACTTCAGTAATTAACTGATTCAGAGTAAAGAACAATTTCTGAACAAAGCAAAGATTTCTGTTACCCATCTCATCCCCACTTTGCTCAGGAAGAGCAAACCCCTGCACTGGCCCCTATGTAGATGCACAATGGAGCAAAGACACTGCCACCTCCCCCATCTTGTTTACAAGCAGCTCACTCTGGCTCTAAGATATTAAATGAGAAGAAATCTAACACTGAGACCAGAGGATATCACTTCCCCTCCAGTGCAGATGTAATCATTTGGAGCTGGGCTGAAGCATCTTTTCCCAGCCTTAAAATTAATCCTTAAAGAAATAATTTTAATAGGAAATGGGCATGGTTCTTGTAGGCAAGTAATATTTCCAATTTGATAGATGAGGAAACTGAGGCAGAGATGCTAAGTAACCAGTGGTTTGGGGGCAGAAGAAGTCAGGCTTAGAGCCAGGAGGATTAATATGAAAGAGTTTCTAGGCTGGGCTCAGTCCATAAAACAATTTCTCTCTGTCTCTGTGCAGAGGATAACAGGTAGACAGCCATCACTAACTTCCCTTCAAAACTCATCTTTATGGTAGGAAAGCAACCAATAAAGATTGTTGATGGGAAAACAGAAGGATTTTCCTTGGGCTGAATTACCTCCCTGTCCTCACTGGATTTGCAGTTCTGAAAAGGGCACACTAGGCATAGCTGAGTGGAAAGTGACAACAACCTATGGGATTTTCTTCTTTCTTTAGCTTTCTCCTGTCTATAGACATTAATGTCCTCCTAAGGTGAATTTACTGGTGAAAGGTCTCTTCACCAGCATGTTCTGTAACATAATTCCAGAACTAATTTCCAGTTTACTCGGAAAACTGATATGAACCTTGGACACTTTTATATTTTATTTTGGGAGAAAAAAATGAAAATAAAAGCATAATGGAAAATGGGAGAAGCAGTATTAATTATTATTGTTCATATTATTATGGAACAGCTTTCAGCCTGTCTCTTTCCTGATGGCCAATATAAATGCTAAGAGACAAAAATTATTACAGCTAAAATGGTACTTAAAGGCATATTCTTGGCTCCTTTTTTATTTTAATCACATAGAACTCTGTAGCCTTTGCTGATGGCACAATACATTCTATTACACTTAGGTTGTAAAATTATATGCTCTGCCTCAGAATTTATCTTTCTGCATATTATGCCACCCCATTCCCAAGACTGGTAGACACTGGGGATAATAATCTTTAAGGATATAGTAACAACTGCAGGTTTCATGGCATTCCGCTCATTGGACATCAGACAGATGTCCCTTAGGTAGTGACAGAGATTTAATGGAGATACCCAAATAAATGAATACATGCCTGGTTCATTAAAGCGCATGAGAAAAGCTGATACAGAACCGTTGTGTAGACTACAGAGTTTCTCACTGAGAAAATTAATATTTATGCAGTTGCTTGTCTGTTTGCAATTTGGCATGACATCATAATGCCATTTCCCCTTTAAGATCTTTGGGGGGCTGTCCCCCAGCTGATTTAAAGTTCACTAAGGAAATAATCAATCTCCAACTTCCAAGGTCTTCTGGTCTCATCCAACTTTGTACAAAAGGGTTAGGAAGGGAGGGAGAGAGAGAGAGAATCTTTTCCTCTCCCAATCATCTACAAACAAAAGGAAGGATCTTCCTTTGCCAGTGTTTTATGCCAGTTATTTTATGAGCCAATACAGATATTTAAATTTTGATTATAGTTTCAACTATAGAAAGAAAGGAAGAAATGCATGGAGATGAGAGTTGTACGAAACAGTAGGATAAAAGCAAAACCAAGAGAAACAAAGCAACGGGACATTTAAAGCTCTAACAGAGGGGTTCTTAAACTTTATTGCACTGTGACCCCTTTCTAACAAAATTTACTACAAGACCCTGGGGGTGGGGGAGAAATGAAGCCTGAGCCTGCCCGAGCCATGCTGCCCTGGTCACGACCAATGTTCCCTCTAATTTTTCCCACCCATGTGTGGAATGACTTTTGTTGTGTGTCCCAATATGGAGGTGATGTGTGACACACCACCTTCATAATGGTGCACATAACAAAATTTATGTGGTGGGGGTGGGGCCGCAGGGTTTAGAGTGTGGGAGGGGGCTCAGGGCTGGGGTGCAGGGTCCACTTCCTCCACCGTCTCCACCATCTGGACCCACATTGCTCCTGGACCGCAGCATCCTTTTCAGGACATGGCCCTCTGGTTGTGCCCCAGCCTGCTGTCTCCCCCCTTTCAGGGGACAGGCAGTCCTCAGTCCTTCCACTTGCCTCAGTTGCCAACTGCAGTCTCTAGTCTAGCCCCTGGCTTCAGGGGCAAACTGCAGTCTGGATTTAGGCCGGTCTCCTTATAGACAAGTAGGGGTAAATGTGGGGGAACCCAGGCCCACTCGCTACCGTGGGTCGTGGCCCAGGGACCCAATCACTGGCAGCCACTTACTGCCCTTCCTCCTATTCCTGGCTGCCTACTTTCCCTGGGCCACTTCCCCCATAGCCCTAGCATCTTCCATGCCCTTGCTTCAGGGCCTCAGTCTGACCATAGTCAGCCCAGAGCTCTGCTGCGCTGCCCTGCCCTGCCCTGCGCTGCCCTGCCCTGCCTCCAATCCTCCTCCACAGAGAGTCTTTCCCCCTTTGCCCTCCAGGAAGAGACTGCCTTTGTTCTGCTGAGTAGCCCTTTATATATGGGCTGCTCCAGCAAGCCTTTTCTTGATTGGCTCTCCCAGTGAGCCCTTTCCTGATTGGCTGGGTTCTGCACAGCCTCTCCATGGCTGCCTTAACCCATCTCCTGCCAGATGGTGTTCTTAGAATTGTATCATCTAATCCTGATACAAGTATCAACACATGATGTTAGAAAATGCTGGTGGCCTATAGCACATGTCTACACTAGCACTCCCATTGTTACCTACCAACCACACTGCAAAACTAGCATTGTAACTGGAACTAATGAAAACTGTCAAAACTTGTCTACAGTATTCTTATTCCTCCCTACCTCCATCCACACAAGTCTGAACTTGGTGTATGATTATTTGTGATGTATGAACCAAGAGAGAAGGCTGGTCAAGTGCCAATGGCCAAAGTACTGCACTGATTCTGATATTATCATAAAGTTGCCTCAACTGTGCATGAGGCAAAGAAGAGAGTCTTTGCCTTTGCCTTCCCTAAAGCATCTGCTAATTTTCTATCAGCTCATTTTTCTAGGGACATTGTCAGTTTGGTTAATCCTGCCTGTCTTAGCTTGGGGCTGATTCACGAATCTTCCATTGTCAGGCTGTTAGTAGTTTGCATAGAAAAATTGCTGATTTGGGCTGAATTCTCAGCATCAGTGGAAGCAGGACAGTATTGTGCGGGAGCAAATATTCTATTTGAGTTCCAGACAGAGCGTTCTGAGGTGCTGAGATATGATGGTAGAACTCTGTGTGACAAATTGTGTTCTAGATCAGGGTTCGGCAAACTTTCAGAAGTGGTGTGCCGAGTCTTCATTTATTCACTCTAATTTAAGGTTTTGTGTGCCAGTAATACATTTTAATGTTTTTAGAAGGTCTCTTTCTACAAGTCTATAACATATAACTAAACTATTGTTGTATGTAAAGTAAATAAGGTTTTTAAAATGTTTAAGAAGCTTCATTTAAAATTAAATTAAAATGCAGAGCCCCCCGGACCCGGGCACTGTCAGTACCACTGAAAATCAGCTTGCGTGCCGCCTTTGGCACGCGTGCCATAGGTTGCCTACCCTGTTCTAGATCCATGCCTTATCCGGCTGATGAAGAGCAGGGGAGGGTGGGACGAATGGGGAGGGAGTACTACAACCAGTAGTAATGGGGACTGCCAGTGCTTCCCTTAAGCCTGCTGTTCTTAGAGACATTTGCTATGACCTGTGCTCAAGAACCACCACTTAGCACTGACAATCTAAAAATTGCCCTGTGTTGGCAGCGCCAGATTTCCAGTTTAGACACAATAGACCTGTGCCTAGGGGCACTAGCATTCTAGGGGTGCCTAAAAGTTAAAATTGGGTTTAAAAAGTTTAATTTTTTACAGAAAACACAAAGGTCAGATGTAGACGGGGGGTGGAGGGGAAACACTGAAGATGCTGTGCCTACGGACATGGAAGTTGTAAATCCGGCCCTGTGTTTTGGAGGTTCCCTTTGTAATTAAGATTACTGGAAACCTTGTGGAGAGACAACAGTATCTATATACCGCAGATTTCCTGACCCTTGTCAGACTGCATACCAATCAGGGTATGATACAGACACTGAACTAGCTATGTTAGTTCAGAATCTCCTCCTAGCAATGGATAAAGATCAATGGCGAGACCCCCCAGTCAGTGTAAATCTTCATCGCTTCATTGACTTCAGATCTTGCCACCAAGTGTCTATGCTGATGGCGGCAGATCTGTTAGTTGCTACTGATGATTGCTGCTGGCAGGGTGTTCTCCAACAATGATACAGAGTTAAGAAACTTGCTTCCACTCTCTTCATCAGAATTAGCCTGAATTTTTGTTGATCTTCAGAGAGCACTACAAGGTTTATTTTCCCATCTTTAGAAAGTGGATGCTGCAAGAAGAGTAATATTTAGGGAGGGAGGAGTATTTTTCCATCACCTCTGCTGTGCTGCATGGTGTAATTAGTTACCACCATATTTGAGAGGATTGCTGTTAGTTCCCTGTTTTCATATTTGCTTGATTATTTTTCAGAGGCTGATTAGGATGCCTAGAGGGTGAGATGGGCACCTTTTAGTTGTTTGCATAAATCAAAATAAATAATAAGGGATTCAGGAAAAGGACAGGAAGTTTAAGGAGTGCAGGTGAGTGGGGGCAAAGGACCGAGGGGAAGAAAAGAAGACAGGGACCAGTGAAAAGGAGAAAGGAATGGAACAACCCTCAGACACTATTTACCTGTCCTGGAGTTTACCTAGTTGTGCTTGGTAACCTAAAGGTAAAAGGCACCATAAACTATTTTGAATGGCTTCAACTATCTACTCTCTCTTTTTATTGCTTTTTGTTTTTCTTTTGCATGCTGACATCTCCAAGTGTAAGCTTCTCTACTCTGTTCTATTTTGTACTGACCTTATTTTGACTTTCTCAGTTGCCTTAGGTGACACAGTGATATAGTTTTTTAACTTTCTGCTATTTACCGAGTAAGGTGTTTTGGGCGAAACAGTATTTTTCGCAAGAAGCCTTTGTAGATTTGTTCCCTCTGTTCAGAGGATTTGAAATCACGTTTACCCAGATTTTTTTCTAAGATCTAGTTTTTGTTTTGAAGGCATTTTTGAAATTATGGAACCTCATGCTGCATCACCTTTCCTTTTGGATTTTTTATATTCATTGAGCGGGGAAATAATCCTTCATTGTCACAAAGACAAACAGAAGAATGGAAAGCAAACCAACAAAAAGGGACAGTGAGGGAGCTGAAATATGCTCTCTCTGCATCATTTTACAGAGAAGAGTGCTATCTGACTTTAACCTTTTGAAAGAAGCCAGCCGTTTCCGTGATAAAGTATGATAATCATACAAAAATGGACAGGGTTGCAATTTTTTAAAATGAATACACTAACTGCAGAGCTGTGCTGAATTAATAGCCAAGAGGAAAGAGTGCTTCACAAAGTTCAAATTCATTCAGAACAACTCCCTCCTCCCCTATAAGAATGCAACTAGCTATTGTAAATTGTAAGCCATTTTTATTAACTGCAACCTTCGTCTTTTAAGGAGTAAAACAAGCAAGTGCAACATTTCCACATTTACAGTGTAATGTATATTATTATGCTTCTGTAGCAGCCAATTGCCTATTGTAGAAAATGTATCCAATTAGTAGAACCTACTTTCCCTAGTCAGCCTCCCCACCTTTCCTCTGACCACTCACCAGGAACTCACATCAGTTCTAGCCATATCCTTGTGATGTGCCTCAGGGGTACTGAAAGTTCCGTGGCACCTTACCACTACCTGCCTTCAGCATGAAGCATTCTTTTCTGTGCCTGCAGTAGCTCAGCTTCCTGAAATCAACAGCCTCTGGCCACACAAGCACTGCCATCCAGGTCTCTGCAGACTTCACTTTTTCTGTGCAGGCTAGTGATAGGCACACGCCAACCCCTGAGTGCTCGGAGCGCTCGTTGCAGTGTTCAGCCTTTAAGCATTGGACACTCAAAGAAACTACCAGATAAGCTGTCCCCAAAGGAACAGTACACACTAGCTTGTTAGAGTCAACAGAAGTTCAACTCCAATATAACATTACTGCACTGATACATTTATAGTGAAAACAACCAGAAGTTGTTATATATAAGAGACAGTGAATGAGGACAATAGAAATAGAAATTATTATGTAAAAAAGAAACATAAAAAGCAAACCTAGGTCTACACTCCTCTATGGTTGCCTTTCCTATTTAATAAAGGAGATTTTCCCCTTGGAATTCAGTCTTTTGCAGAGCTAGCTGATTTTCAGTCGTACTAGGATCCAAGCATTCATGCCTCAGGGAATGGGGAAAAAAATTGTGTCTTTTTGCCTTTGTCTTATACCCCCAAAGTTTTTTATTTTGCCCCCAGAGTCAGTATGCGCCCCTCCTCTCCTGGGGTTTATTTTTTAGTGTCTTGTCTCCTGTTGGACTTCCCACACCCCTCTTGAGTCATATGTAAATGGGGCTTTCATTGTTTTGGCCAACAATCTGCATTCCCTCTAAGGTGCATGTTTACGTGGCCACCCAAGAGGGCATCAAGAGCCACGCACCTAATTAATGGAGCCACGCAGGCGTGCAGCCACAGGTGTGCCTTGACCCTGGAGGGTACGTGTAAGAAGGTGAGGTGGGGGAATACAGGGTGGATGGGGGCAGTGTGGTGAGGTGGGGGGTGGGGAGCTTGGGATGTGTAGGGCTGTGGTGGCCAGGGCCTGTCCCGGTGCTGTGGTGGGGAGAGAGGACTCCTCCTCATTCTGGAGGAGCTGTGGAGAGAGATGCCTGTCTCTCCCAGCTCCGGGGTGTCTGTGGAGAGAGATGCTTGTCTAGGCCATCCGGGGCGGCTGCGGGGAATCCTCTCTCCCTGCAGCAGCCCCAGGGCTGGGTGTGCCTCTTCAAATCCCCTTGCTGCAGGGTTTGTAAGGTCCTTGTAGAGATTGGTGTAGGTGACAGAATCATCCCTCTGTATGACCACAGCGGTCTTCAGTGTGACACCTTTTCTCTCTTGGGCTGCCTCAGCTTTGTCATGGTTATAACTTTTTAAAATTATATCTAGGTTTTTTTGTTTCTACTGGTGGTGCACATCCACATGTTACCTCAATATTGGCATTACACATAACAAAATTCATTCTGCACACGGATGGAAAAAATTAGAGGGAACATTGCCTATAATGCTTAATCTACATGGCTGACAGAGAGACAGGTGAATCAAAGTCCTTTGTCTGATCCAAAACCTGTTCATCATCTCTGCCTTGGATGCAGATTTTAAGACATTTTTCAGTACATATACACAACTCCTTAAATATCATCTGTACATACATCTCACAATGATTATGAGAATCAGTATGACAAATTTGTATTAGATACCTCCCCCTTGACCCTCTTTGGATAAATATCATGAAAGCAATGTGTTCAGCATAGTGAGTCTGCCAGGCTCACCTGTTAGGAGTTTCTGTTATGGAACAGGAAACCTTTTAGCAGCTGGCACTGAGGAGTTCTTAAGGTCAATATACTCTACCCAGTAAAACTCCTTTTTTCTTTTTTTCCCAAATAACTCACTCATCTGGTTATTCTCTTCCTTCTAATCTCTGCTCCCTCATTATTATTTCTCCCTTCCCTCTCTCCCCTGTTGCAGTTGCCCAGGTATATGTTGGACACCTCAGAAAACAGGCTAAGATTCCATGCTCCATAAAGCATACTATATAAATTTAACTTGACAATCCCTTAGGGAAGAGGAGAGGGAGGAAAAGAGTGACAGTAAGGTAACATGAGAATTCAATAGTTCAATTCCTTCTCTCTCTCTCTAGTTTCATATCTTTTCTCGCCACATGTTTCAGAAGTAAGGTTTCAGGTGGGATTAAATGTGCCATCTAATTTTGGGGTGGCCATGAAAGAAAATACAGAAATAACAGCAGGTTGAAAAATACGGGTCCCACTCCCCCAGGGAAAATTTTTATTTTTCACAGGAAAAACAAAAAACAAAAATTGCTGAAGATTTTCCATTTTTGAATTTTCCAGTGGAAATAAAATAACACTTTTTCACAGAAACTACACCCGTATATGCTTTCCTTGAAAATATTCATTTAGCTGAAAGCCCTGGTGAAAAAAAAAAAAAAAAAAAAAAAAAAGGATAAAAATTTTTTGACTAGCCTTAATAAAAAATTTGTATGAAGAAACACTAGAAGATTGCAGTAGTTGAAGCAGCGGATAATAAAGGTGTGGAGAAGGGATTTGGCTGCTAAGATGGAAAGGAAGGGACAGACTTCAGAGATGTCTTTTGAATTCTTCTCCTCTGTCTTTTGTCTCTCTCGGATTCCCTTCCTCTAACTTCTTCCCCATTCTGTCTCTTCTCTTCAATTTTAAAGTGAACCTGGTCCCATTCGTGGGGCCATTTATGGTGAGAATTTTCCAGGTGTTCCTACATCAGATCCACACTGGAAGCACTTGCACTACTTTCTACGTCTCTTTGCACTTTTACCATAGTGTATGCAGTGTGGTTAGCAGAGCTGTAATGTGCAGAGAGACCATCTTGATTATCACTCCAAAAGTTTTCTTTCTCCTGCTGATAATAGCTCATTTTAATTAATTAGCCTCTTAAAGTTGGTATGGCAACTACCACCTTTTCATGTTCTCAGTATGTATATATATCTTCTTACTATATGTTCCATTCTATTAATCTGATGAAGTGGGCTGTAGCCCACGAAAGTTTATGCTCAAATAAATTTGTTAGTCTCTAAGGTGCCACAAGTACTCCTGTTCTTTCTGCTGATAGTAGTGCTGCTACTAGCTGTGCCAGAAGGAGGTCCCCTTTTAGTCACCTGATATAGCTGTTATCTTTGGACCTCATTGTTCTCCGTACAGCTACACAAATCATGAGCCCAGCAGCCGCTGCCTTACTATTATTTATTATTCAATTGCAAGTTTAATTAGTTTCTAATAAATTCCCCTTTTAAGCAGCACATGGAGATGTTTGTGAAGTCCCCAGTGCTGTAATTTCTCCACCTTTTCTTATGCCAGGTCCATTCTGTGATGCTAGTTCTAATCCCTGTTCAGCCGCTTGCTCAGACTCTGCTATGGACAGAAAGTTTGTTCTTCCCATACAGAACAAATTTTCAGGCATGGTATCGGAACAGCTGGGGAACAGCCAACACTGGCAGCCATACTACCTGCGCTGAGGACCATCTAAACCATGGGAGCTTGCCTATTTTAAGGATTGTTGGGATGAATTATGAGCAATGAGGAATACTAATAAGAACATCATGGGAACTGACATTGCATCATGTATATTGGCAAGTAGCAGTAATTATATGAGCCTGTGTGCTTTCTGTGTAAGCACAGCTAAAGTCTGAATGGAGCAAGTTAAAGTCTGTAGTCTGAAGACTTCCAGGTGACCCAGCTGGGAGCCTCCCTCTGTCTTAACCAATGAAAGCCAGGCTAAAATGATCTCTTCTGGAAGTTTCTCTTTGCCTATTTTCCAGCTCACACCTTTTAAAGAAGATTTAAGTTTTGCTAGGAAGACACTGAATATGTTTTACCCTTGTCTTGGGAATGGTTTGAACATAATATTCTCCTAATAAAATGTTTTCAGGCTAGTTCTCCAGATAAGATAAAAGGTTGCCCCCCTGAAGCAATGATGGTTAATGTTTTACATATTCGTTAATTACACACCTTTTAGCCCACATATCCAACTCTTCATCCAGGTAAGCTTTAACTTTTTTTGGCTGAAGTCCAAGAGAATTCCCAGCAAAGTATATGCAGCTTTCATTTTCATTCACTAAAGTTAGGTCAGCTGGGAGGGGAAAAAATAAAACAGCTCAATTATAACTGTACCATTATTCAGAAAGTTCTATCATCCTCTTCCACCCCAAAGAGCACCAATTTCCTGATCAATGGAAAGATCAAATAAATGTATTAAAATACATGCTAGAAACAAACATTAAGGTTACATTTCTTTGTGCAGTGATTTGATTTTAGGGCTATAGAAAAATAGATTAAATGACTAGAAAATATCTCTTGCTTGGTTTTGCAATACTTCATTGAACTGAACCAGTAGTACATTTGTCAGAAGTAAAGACAACTTTGGTAACTTCTTAATTAAACCTTAAAAGTCTTTTAAAAAGCATAAATCAGACAGCAATTTTTATCTAATCTGTTTTACAGATGCTCTGTGCCTGTTTTTCATGCACATTCTTTTTAACATGAACAATAGAGTGGTGTAAATATTATTCACACTTCTAAATTGGTTCTATTAACTGTTCCTTTGTTATCCAGGAAGACAATAATAGTCTCACTGAGACTAGAGAAAAGAATCTTATTCAGAATTTAGAGCTGTAAATCTCACTAGTATGTCTTAAATTCCAATCAAGCATTAAAACAGGTAATTGCTCCTCTGCACTGCAGTCCCCTCTTCAGACATAAATGCCCATTGGCTACTGATGCAGAAAGCTGGCCCCACCTCCTTCCCACATTGTTCTACCTTTACATCTGTTATCCTGTGGACTCTCTTTTTTTTTTTTTTTTTTGGTTATCAACTGCAGATAGGGCTTGGGTCTGGGCCTTTTTCCTCTTTAATGACTCATTGCACCGTAGCGGCTGTCCAAACTATGCTTATTTTTCAGCACCATATTAATTATTCCACAGCTTCTCTGACTAGCATATTGTAAAGCCATGACATTGCACCAGTGGCTACTATTCCCCTTTCATTCATAGAGCTCTTCATTTTATTAGCTTATGCTACTACTTAGGTCTCTATGTAGCTGTTCTGCATCAACTTTTCTTCACACCATTGGCCCTCAAATTATTTCTGGAGGGGCTTAGAGGGATAGGTATTGGTCTGTATTACAGTTTTCCAAAATACTGAAGGAATGTTGCTAAGCACTTTAGCATAGTAGTAACAAAAAGACAACTGCAGTTAAAACATGTGCCCTTACATATGGCAGAATATAAAACAATATGTACAATATAAAAAGAAATAGATAAGATTTATATTCAAATGAATTAGAGATGATATAGTAAGTGTTTTCCACACCTACTTGAATGATTCCAAGAAGTCAGATTTAATAACATATATCCTTTTGCACACAGAAGTATAACATTGCTCTACATATAATTTAGAGATGTGTTTCTAATGATTTACGGTCACCTTTAATCCAAGACCGAAAGCAAGTGGTCTTTCAGTGATGATCAGTCTAAATGAAGGGGAAATATATAATTTTCTCATTACCCAAGAAAGAGCTACTGGCTACGCTAGGCTATAGTTATATGCCTTGTTGTAGAATGTTGTAGATGGTCAAAGAAGAGATTAGGAGCTTTACCGTTACCTTTCAACATTTTCTTTAAGAAATTATAGTTCAGCAGTTTCAAGCTGAGGGCATCCCAACAAAGCAAGTATAATGGAGACTATGCAAAGAAGTGCTTAGAAGTCTGAATATTTATCTAACTTTTCCGTTGTCATCTCACTCCATTTGTTCTACTGAACCCTCATCCATATGCTTGCCAAACTCCCAGAACAACATGACATAGAATTAGTCCGTTGGCAGGTTTTCACTTGATTTATATAGTGTAAACAGTTATTACAATTTACATTATGATAAAGTTAAACTATCATTATGATATTTGACACTTTTTACAGTACATAATATTACACCTGTCTCCCATGGATGTTCTCATCTCCCTCTTTCAAGACTATGTTAAAACCTCATTGTAATGTTTTATGTAAATATATAAAGAATACTTGATGGCTAATATCTGTAATGACATTTATCTTCAGGAGCGAGTTATCTAGGATCCGCTCATGTGTGAAGATAAATGTCATGAAAGATCAGTCATTATAGTATATCTACATAATGTAAATAATTTTTACCCCTGCTGTTCTTCAGGACAGGAGCTGTATTTCATGACAGTTTTTGAAAAAAGATAGAGGACTGAGGATGTGTGAGAACAATGGGTTCTGAACACTGTTAAAACTTTTACTGCCTTGTACATTGTTGTGCTACCAATGAAACACGTAACAGTCTTGTGGCCTAGATACCATGGTGAATGGAGTTGGGGGTGGGGTGGAGGAGGGAGAAACAATAATATTAGAGGTGTGCTAAAGTAGAGAAAACAGAATATAGACATCTCCTTATAGTTGTGTGTATAGAAAGAGATACTTTTTTGGACTCCAAGTTGCTGAAATACTAAGCTGATCGGTTCCCTAGAGATATTTGGGACAGAGACAAAGAGAGAGAGAGCGCTCCATACCCATTTGCCTCTCTTCTATGCATCATGGGGGAAATATAGAACAAAAGTAAGGTAATCAGCTCAAAATGGAAGCAGAGAAGAAAGCAGGTATTCAGAAGAATCCCCCAAATGTGCATCTACCAGAAACTCCTCTGTGCAAACTCCATTTCAGAGCAGATGGACCACAAACAACCATGCAGCCTGCTGTTAGAGTAAAATATCCATGATGTGGGCTCAATCCTACTTCCATTGAAGTCAGTGACAAAGCTCCTATTGACTTCAATGACAGGAAGGATCACTTCCCACCTGCACATAGAGAGAACTAGATTGGATATCCCTCCATGCTCTGTGACTCATCAGAGGGGTCACAGAGTGCAGCTTTGCTAGGGAATCTAATGACAGTATGGAAACAGGAGCAAATCATGTTGCCAGTATTTAGGAGGAGCAGGAAGGAGTAGGAAAGCAGAGATAGTTTCACAAATTTGTCCAGAGATTCATGGAATCCCCTCTGTCTTCTATCATGGACCTCTACCTAACACACACAGTTCAGGGACTGGCCTTTACCCCATATTCCCCTGTGTTTTCTGATGTGCCACCTGTACCCGCACTTGCAGAGGAACATGCAGTGGATTATTTGGTAGCAGTTTTGTGGGCAAATATTTCTTTCTATGTGTTGTTACACTGAAGGTAAACAGAATTCTTTATTTATTTCATAATGGACAAATTTTGCAGAAAAAAGCTAGTTATAGATCTACTAGGTATCAGCTTTTAATGTTTCTTGAATTATTTATTAAATGTCTCCTGGTAGCTTGTAACAGCAGGAAGGAACAAGTTTGCTACATAGATTTACCATGTAAGGAAACAGCATGCTGTCCTTGACACTTCTAGAATTATATTGAATTGAACTGGTGTGCACTTTATGCTTAGACTTGCTCATGGGAGATCTGAAACAGATTTGGTTTCCTAAACCAAAACTTAGATGATAGTAGGTGTGCTGCAAAGGTGATTATTTTGATCTCTCTTTAATTTCAATACCGACATATCCTTTCAGACAGCACCCCGCTACCGAGCATGGCATTGGTATCGGCTGCCTGGGGGGCAGGGTCTGTGTTGACAGTCACTACTAACTGAAGGATCCTTTGTGGACAACAGTGGTTGGAGGTGGGAAAAGAGGTAAATTAGCTGAATTATTAATTAAGCTAGTATCATCAAGTGTCCTTAGTGAAACAAGAAACCTGCTCATCAGCCCTTGCAACTGAATATAATGTGCTAGTTTAAGCCAGCCAAGATATTTTATACTAATCCTCTCATTAGAAGCCATATTGTAAACATTCACCATTTAAAACATTCACTATTTAAAAAAACAAACAAACAAAAACTTCCAACATGTGCTCTATGGATAACAGCATTTACAATATTCCTCATTTGAAAGGCTTTGTTACAAAACTACTATTACTACATCCACAAATAATATTCACTTATTCTTGTGTCTGTATCCAGATGCTAGATCCATGGTGCACATACGAACAGAGTAAATCATAATAAATAATCACAAAACTCATATATCCTTCTTATGCCCTTCTCTGAGCTTCCCAGTACATTCTGTCCACTCTTGTTTAGATTGTAAACTGTTCAAGGCAGGGACTGTCTATGTTCTGTCTTGTGCACCACTAAGCCTATTACTGGCACTTAACAAAAACAGGTAATAACATCCAATTACTCATCTGTCAATATGAAGCAATTGGATATGTTCAGATTATCATTCCTAACATCTGTAATTTGAATAGGAAGTCTCCTGTAAGAGGGATTCATTTCTGTAATGATGGTTCTATTGTAACCACTTTGGGAAAGTTAGGATGATGTAGGGATTTTTTTTTTCTGAACCATGTTTTAAAATAAGAGCCATATTTCAATAACATCCTGAATAGTAATTTACTATTACAGCAGTTCAATGATTTACATGGGATTATCTGTGGTTACTGTCATGAGTAAAGGTATCAGCATTGCCCTACATACATTGGTCAAGATGATACACACATTATTAAAATTCTACCAGTTTTTTTGTTTGCCCTTTAGCTTTAAGTTTGTCACTCATTTCTGCTTTGCTGGTCCCAAGCCTGACATTCAAATGCTAGACATGTCTGTCTATAATTCAGAGTCCTTTCATAGAAGTGAGAAAATAATGCAAAAAATGAAATAGTTTTTTTATTCTTCAATTATTCACTTGAATTTAAGTATTAGCATCCTTTCTTTTTTAGCATCACACCTTTGCTTCCTATGAATATCTATTGATGTGTATGCTGGCAGGATTGTTTGATGAAACAGGGAATATTAATTGAATATTGTAAAAACATTGATAAAAAGAGACTTTTCAGTATATAATTATGAGTTTTCACACAAGAAACCTGATTCTAACACTTACGTTCATCCAATCAGCGGAACAGAAACACATTGTGACTTTATCCAGTCAAATTCACAGTTTAAATTTCTAGTGCTCACAACTAGTTGTTTACAAGCAAGCTACAGACCAAAAAATTATTTCAAATGACTATATTTGGGAAAGTCTTGCTCTATTTGCAGACAATTCATGAACAGAAAAAGAGGAGCAATTGTTCAAATAAATGGTTTATACTGAATTACTTGCCCACATCAATCTTTTTTCCTAAGAGATAGCCCTGTATATTTCCCTTAGGATCCTGTATTAATTTCCTCTTGAGTCCTAACAATAAAATATTATATACTCTAACATAATATATATAGTGTCTCTTCCATTACCACAAAATAATTGTAACAAAATACATAACACTAAACTATGTTGTACTGAAGAAGCAATTGGCTCTGAGCTGTAAGTTCTTAGAGACACTGCAGTTTCAATCCATTAGATAAAAATTCTTTTGCCTATAATTTTCAATCAGTCACTATATTGTTCAAAGAAGCTGACTGACAGCATAAGCATTATGTAAGTTCTGTATTTTCACATTTTTTGATCATTTTAGGATGGGAATGAGAGCATAAAGTATTCTGTGCCAGAATAAGCTGATGGATTGATTTAGCAACACTGATGACGTACTGTGCTCAGATATGTCTGCAATTGCTCCATTATCTTATAGGTGACAATAATTTCTAAATATTTATGAAAAAACATATGCAGAAGATGCATAACTCCCCAATATAAATATGATTCTCACTTGGAGGTAGATCCTTGACTTTTGGAATATGGAAACATTCACGGAGGTGTTTCAGTTCATCTTCTTCATCTAAGTGCAAAGCAAGTTTCTGATCTGCTGGATTGCATCCTAGCTGTGAGGCAGTTTGTTCTAAAACGGTCACTGGGAACTCATGAGAAGATGAATCCATTTTCAAGTCATTTAATTTCACCTTAAAATGAAAAACATCACAGTTTAAATTCTACAGGATACATATTCTCTAGGGGCTGATAAGAGACCACTAATGCGACTTCAATTTACACCAAAGATTTATTTGATTCCAAGCTTTTATAAAGTGAAATATTTGAATGGGATGGCAAACTACAATTGATCAATTCAAGCATTTACAAGACAACATATTGCTGTAGCCCCAAAGGCATCTTTTCCCCAGATACAGTGCTGTTTCCTCTTTAAATTATATCAGCAGCTTCTAAGTTCTACCGCTGCACTGACAGCAGTAACAAGTTCTATAGTGTCATTCACATTTGCAGAACTCAAAGCCAGGGGCAGCATTATTATTTTATTGTTTCTGCAATCTGTGTCTGAAAGAGAGCAGGTGTGTAGCTACATTGGAAGTTGTTTTCCAGTCTGTGCAATCTTCAAACTCTTTCAGCATTTTCACTTACTGAAATAAATAATGAAAGGAAGAGAAAGAAAAAGGAAACACTGATGGCAGACAAAGGCATGATTGGAAGTGTGTTTTCTAGAACAGGATTTGAAATAATATTTCACTCATACTAGGCCATATACCAATTTATGTTTAACATTATACTTTCTCTGCTGTGAGAAAGAGAGGGGAAAACACAGGCCAAGCAATCAACATGACAGGCCATATTTTCCAGAGTATGCAAATCACAAATGCAACATCTGCAATCCCACTAGTCTTCACATGAAAAACAGAGACACCTATAGGTGAAGTGTCTGGAGCATAAAAAAGTACCCTTAATACATTTTTGATACATTTTCACAGGCTTATTTGAAAATTTGGCCTAACATTTTTTCTCAAAGAATATTTGCCTTTGAAGTACTTTTTTGTGAATTGAATATTATGAACTTTATTGTCCAGGTCTTACTGAGCCCCTACTATGTTCTGCAGCCCAAGGAGCACTTGGAAAAACTGACTTAATCAGCTATTTGGGGATTGGCCCAGTTTAAAGAAATCTCCAGGCAGCTAGAATGCACTCTATGTCACTCCTTTTAACAGCCCCAAAGGAAAGGCTGCTTTAGATTACACACTAGACCAGATCAGCTCTAAGAATTAGGGAAAGAAAACTGGTTTAAAGCCACTTTTCCCCATCCTCTTCAGCTATACCAAGCAGAACTCTGGTGCAATTGAGAACTGGGTCTATATTCTTCTACTCTTCTTACTGACATATACCTCTGGTAAAAATTATTCCACCATAGAGTAATATGGCCAAATAACCTCCTACAAATTCCTCTCTTTATTGATCTGGCTTCATTGTTCCATAAAACTACAGATACTATAGTGAAAGGGGTCATATATATATATACATACACAGAAACTCAGTCAGACACAAAATCAGTACAGATGAGATCTTATAGTCACAGTGCACCATGTGGATGCTAGAGGTGGGATCCATGAAGGCACTCAAGTGCCTAATTCTGGGGTTTAGGAGCTTAAGTCCCAGTTTTGGCTTCACTGTGATCCATAAAACTGCTGCCGAATGCTGTAGGCACCTAAACTCATTTGGTGCCTAAGTTTTTAGGGTAAAAATTCCCTAGGCACCTGTATTTCTACTCTGGGCATACACCCTATTGCCTTACTTTAGGCGTCACGATGCCTAAGAACCAGAACCTTTCACAAGCTGGGTAAGATAGGTGTTCGGCCACCTAGGCCGTCTGTGGGGCCCGATCTGGTAGCTGTGCTAAGAGGCCGTCTACTGGCTTGAATCCCATTCAAAATCTGGCCAGAGAATGAGGTGGTAATATAACTGCTAGTCTGGTAATTAGTGCACTTGCCTGGGATGTGGGAGACAGAGGCTCAATTCACGATTCTCTGCCCAGGGTGGAGGGGAGGGGGAAGGATTTGAACAGGGGTCTCCCTCCTCTCAGGAGAGGTGGTTCCTCAATTTCTCCTGTTGAAGCTGTTCCCCTGTGGATAAATAATGAAAGTGTTTGGAGCAGGGGGACTGGACGCAGAATCATCCTCACACTCTCTGGCCCAATGACTGTCCTATTGTGGATACATACTTCAATAGGTTAGAAAGAGCAAAAATGATTTGGTCCCACCGTGGTTAGGGCACTCACCTGAGAGATCCCAAGTCCAGTCCCCCTTTCATTATTTACCCACACTGGAACAGCTTCAACAGGAGTGGCTGAGGGAGCCATAGGTCAGAATATCCTATAGCTCAGTGTTTAGAGCACTTGGTTGAAAAAGTAGGAAACCCCAGTTCAAGCCCTTTCACCCTTCTATCAGAGGAGAGAATTGAACCAGGATCTCCTACCTCTTTGGCAAATGCTGTAGCCAGTGGGCTGTAAGAAGGCGCCCCCTGCTCCGGCAGACTTGTGTGAAGCGAGGCAGGCACATAACTCATTCTGGCATGAAGCAGCTTAGGCTCCTAAGCCCTCTGACTCCAAGAGCAGGGTTCCCATTCATGGATCACTAAGCAGAGATAGGTGCCTAAATCTGGGCTGCAGGAAGGCACATATCTGAGACAGCAGTGGGGCTTAGCAAACAACCTCTTGTCGACATCTGCTCAGCATTACAATGCCTAAGTCCCTTTGTGTATCCCTGCCACCCTAGAGCCCTAAAAGATCGAGACCTCCTGTAAACAAGGCCTTACCCTTTCCTTTCTGTATGATAAAGAAAGGCAAAAAATTCTGCCTCTCCATTCTTAGAAAAGTTTTGTTAGGGTTAGGAAATTACTCCAGACAGAAGCTGTGGGAGGAGGAATAGGATTATAAAGTATGGATTATAGGGTATAGGACTTTAGGTCTATGGATCATTAGGTTCATTGGCTTTCACCACTTCAGGTTTTTGTAATTCTTAAAAGGCACTGTTATCTAAGTAAGAAATCCATCTTGACATAATATTCTAATATATATACTTTAAAAAAAATCTTAATAATTGATAGCTAAAATAAAGCCAAACATATGACAAATAACTACATTCAGATCAAATGGATTCATATCTAATCATCAGGTTAAAATCAAGTAAGCGAATTATCCTCATATGATTTCTATCTAACAATCCAGGGAGACAACAGTTGGGGGTTTATCCTTAAGTCCCTAAATCACAGAGTATCTTCAGTGCCAGTTAATCTAAACCTATACTTCAGCCAAATGGCAAGGATAGGAGGTCCTAATTACTACCAAGTTAAATTAGCTGACATTTCAGTTATGATCATATTGCCAATTGTATGGTTGCCCTGCCAGACTTTACTTACATAGTAACAGTCCTTCCTCTGCTACCAAGATATAATTACAAGAAGAGAAGAAGAGATCACACATGACATCATGGACAGCAGTTTCTATGTAGTTTAAGGCTGTTGCACCTGGGAGATTAGTTTAATGTACTGTTCTTGTTTTAATTACATAGAATTCAATTACTTATTGTCTACACACACACACAAATGTTCACTCACTCTCTCAACCAGCAGACATATAGTTCATCTGATAAAAAGAGAGAAAAGAAACAAAAAAAGAAAAGGTTAACTTTAAACTTCTCAGATCTTACAGTTTCTCAAGCCTTCAGGGTGGTTATTTGAAGCAGCTGGAAAAACAGTTGGTGATGTTTTGTTTCTAGTGACTCAGTTTAGCTGATTAGCATTAATGGACCCATAGGCTAGTGGAATAGGAAGTTATGTATGCTTGACTGTGACAAGTCTAAATGTTGCTGGTATGACCAAGCTCCTTACCCTTCAATGGCCAGCTGGTGAAGGGAAACTTTGGCCTTCTGACTTGTACTGTGACACTGCATGGCCAAGACCAAAGATTCCACCTTTGATAACACCTCTTATGGGTTATAATTAGATCTGGGCAAAAAAATTTAGACCAATAATTTATTTGCCAAAAAATGCAGATTTGGTTGACTCAGAAGTATCCATGAATCAGATATAAAGTCAGCAAATAGTGTGGGCTGGGAGGGTAGGGTAAGATTCACAAACTGGCCAAAAGGGATGGTGGGGGTTCCGGTGCCCAGTTTATAGCCTTTAGCCCAGTGCATAGGGCCCTCACCTAAAACAGTGGAGACCCAGCTTAGAATCCCTACTCTGGAGCAGAGATTTCAACCTAGTTCTCCTTCTTCCCAGAGAAGCATCCCAGCCACTAAGATACTGGCTACTCTGGAGTGGGTATCTCTCCATCTCTCTTGATGAAGCTGTTCCACTTTGCATAAAATACTTGAATGTTCATTGGGCCTGAGAAAGAACATGAGATTGACTCTGTAGCCTGGTAGATATGACTCTCACCTGGGAGAGGGGAGACCCAAGTTCAAGTGTCTACTACCATGAATATTTATGTGTACAATGTTAAACAGCTTTGACAGCAAATGTTGAGAGTCCCTGCTCCCCCCAGCCTTGTGGTAAGGATGCTTACCTGGGATGTGAAAATTTGAATCCCCACTCCAGCACAGGAGAATTGAACCAGGGTCTCCCACATCACAGGTGAGTGCCCTAACCAGAGGACTTAATCACATTACCACCCTACCTTTTCCTCCCTGTCCCACCTTTTGAGCCCCTTTTTTTTTTAAAAAAAAAAAAAGACCCCAAACAAAATGGTTTACTGCAAACATGTGTTGTTCTGTCCAGAATGAACTATTTTGATTGGCTAAAGGATTTTAGTATTCAGTTCAACTCAATTTTTTTATCATTATTATTATTTTGGAAATGCCAGTGAACCAAAAAAGAAAGATAATCAGTTTTTCGCCCAGCTCTAATTATAACCAGGTTTTGCCTCCCCCAATAACTCTTCCTGGAGTCCCTCAGGGGAGCAGAACACCCGCTGGAGCCACTTGATATTGACCAGTTACATTTGATTTAGTAACCTTTATAAAAATGATGATTTTCCCCCAAATTTGCTAATGCTCCTAAGAGTCCAGAAAACCCAGCTAGCCTAGTTGATAATATTGGGCATCACTGGCACTGACAACTCTGCTCTTCTCCAAAAAATACCACATGCCAGAGGTGACTTCTATGTTCCAGATTTTGAATTCCAAAAACTGTTGCCTCAATCATTAGTTCAGACTCTATGTTCCAGTAACTTTCACTTAGAATGCAGAGGAAAGCCTCAGACAGCACTGAGTCCCATAGGGAAGCCCTAGTAGGCAGCTGTAACTTAGGCAATCTGGGGCCTAAATTACACCAGGGGCCTTCTCTCCAGGCCTAAGGTGATTTAAAGCCACCTTATACCCCACCTACCTCTTTTCTCCTAGGCTGCGAGGTCTGTTCTGCCCCTCTCAGAGGCACAATACAGAATCTGACCCTTAGACTTACTATTCACCATTTTTTAATAAAGCCTATATATGCCCAATAGTTATCACCCTGAATTAATGACCACTGTACTTCAGATGACCTTTGCCTGACAAGCAAATATCATTACTCCCACCCCCCCATTTGAGGCATGATCCAAAGCCCACAGAAATAAAAGGATCCTTCTATTAAGTCTAGTAGAGTTTGGATAAGGTCCTTGGTTCCCTGTCATTGCTGCATTTTGCTATACCTGATCAATGACTTCCATTTATTAAGATTCTTATTTATATCAAGTTTTGACAGCAAATAAAAAAACCCACAAATATCTAGAAGCTATAAATGAATAACTGTTTGGAGGTATGTGGTGTGACATAAACATTATGAAATAAGATAAAACTACCAAAATAAAATCAATCAAAGTCCTATTGAGGAATGAAATCCCAGAAACCCAGTTCTGAGACCAGAATGAGTAAACATTTTTGTCTTTGGAATAGGAGTTAGGCTTGCTGGATGCTAAACCATGAAAGCCTGTGCAGTCTTTATGACTGGCATAATTGAGCATCCTAATTGCTGTTGAACAGAGCCATGCAATTATTTCCTACAATTCTCAACGTTAATTTGTTATATCCTATATGCCCAGAAAATAATATTTCTTGAGAATTTTGTAAGCACTGTTTTACCGAATTATTGACAGCTAACTGAAAAAAATATGTGCTGTATTCCTCTCCAGTTGAAATTCAGAGACCTATTAATGCAAAGGCCTCATCCCACCTTGATGAATTCACTACAGAATTTTGTCAAAATGGGACAAGTTTTCACTAACAAACAAAAATGGTCAGAACACGGCTCATTATTTTTTTTAATTTAGTTGAGATGATGTGATTTCCTCCTCTACTATTTCCGTTTTAACTTTCTGATGTCTATTTGGCTTTCTAGAGACAGCATTTCTTTTCTATAACTGAAAAGAAGTGATGTTTCTAGTGGAACTAGGGATACTGCCTGGCCAGTATTTGACTGGCCTGGTCAGCTTTTTTATGCATTTGCCAGTGGACAGAAAAATAATTTAATCTGCCGGGTTTTTTTTAAGTGAATCTAAAGATTTGCAATATTCTCACAATACACAGGGATATCTAATATTAAAAGTTTCTGTGTCCAGCTAAAGATGCTGCAATGTTCAGACTTCCACAGTTTAAGTAATAGATCAAAACTGTTGAAAATACAGCAGCTGTCTGCCCACCAACATACAAGTGCACCCGCATGTGTGAGAGTGGGTTTGAGTCATGCCAGAGTGAGGAGACATGCAAGACATATTAAATCATGGAAGATTAGGGCAACAGTGCAAGTGATCCTACTACACCCCTAAAAAAAAAAGCTCCCATCAGAAACTGCCCATTCAATGACAACAGGCTAAAACGAAACAGCCTGCAAAGACTGGCTGGCAAAATTTGCTGATGAAACAAAGTTTGTTATCAATGATGTCATCAATCTTATCTATACATGTTATCCCTCTGGATACTATAAGTGAGCTGTTGTGGGGAGGGAGGGGGAGATTTGCAGAGTTGTTTTGTGGTTGGGGATTAGGGTTACAGCAGGCTTGTCTTCTGCATTTTATTTTTTTATTTTTTTGCATTTCAAAGGTGATAACCCTAAGTGGGACTCAGTTTCTTTCTATGTTTCTACCAGTATTTTCCAAAGTATCTTCTGTTTCTCCTCTTTCTCCCCTGTGGACTCTGCTGTCTGTTTCTCCACACCTCTTGCCATTCCCCCTTTTTACTGCCACCCCTTGCCCAGGCTTCCCTATCTGGCCCTAGTTCTTTTGTTCTCCTCCTTCTCTTACTTTATCATTCTCCTCCTTATATGTTATACACACACACACACACACACACACACACACACACAGATTTGATGAAAAAGACTCACCGGTGGCTATTGGCAGTCTCCTGTTTTCGAACAGAACAGATGCAGCCAAAATTAAGGAAGCTGAAAAACAGTCATTATATAGGCTTTCAGCACAACTATCAGTTTTATCCTTACATTTCCCATTTTAAAGCTATAAAACAAACAAAAATGCCACTAACAGCCATGTGGATATTTCTCTTTTGCCCTTTATACATAGTTTACTAACTGAAAAAAAATCTCAAAGGAAATATTAACAAACCATCCTATCAAACTTACAGGGAAAGGATCTTTAGGTTTAATTATAAGAACTATAATTTGATTATTTTTAGGTCAATTTTATACTATTTTTATAGTTCTAGTCTCTGCCTATATAATTGTATCATCATATCTTCATTATTCAACTGTCCCCCAATATTTTCCTAAAGTGTTCAGAGCTGATTACTCACGGTACGTTCCGCCTAACACGGTGCTGTCACAAGGCATAACATGAATCTTTACTTAAAGCTGAACCACCCTAACCTCTTAACAGAGGTTATCACATGAAGAACCTTTGTTCCACTTTCTGCCCTCCAATAGCAGTTCACCAGGTAGCCAAGGGTAGTTTAACCCATAGAACTTTGACGTTTTCCAGGCTGCTGGCCAAATAAATGTTTAAGAAAGTCATATGCATGTAATATAAATCCTTAGTCTCAAGGGTTAAAAGACACCAGCTGAATGCACCAACAACATTACTGGACGTGGGAAAGGACTAACGAACTACAGAACTGCAGCCTTTCAAAAAACAAAGTTAAGTACAAGGGTCTGATCTTGCAACTCTTGGTCACATTAGTAATTCTTATTCGTATGAGTACAGTTTGCAAGATCAGTCCCTAAAAATGCAAGCCAAAGCAATTTGCTTTCTAAACGTACATCATCCTAACAGGGTTTTTCAAAATACTGCATTAAATTCAAGTAAGTTACAGAACTATAAGTAACCAAAAAAATTCTAAATATAATATTCACAGCATGACTGCTACAATATAAAGACAAACATTCAGGAAACATATAATTATATAATTAAATAAGTTACACAGTACAGTGTCACATCTGCAGCAACAGAATGTGACAGACTGGAATTACAATAAGCTCAGTTACTTAAAGTAAGTTAGGCACATATTGACCTTAACATCAAAAACTGACACAGTGTTAAAAGTAATTTCACACAAATCTCATCTTTCTACTCCATAGTAAAACCACATTACCCTGCAGCTAGCAGCCATTTCAGACAAAGAATGAGGAAGTTCTTAAGCACTCAAACAGTGTTATGATAAGAACAGCTTTTTCCACAGACCTGTGTTTTCTATGTAAAGACTGAACAGCACTGTCTCTGAACACGTGACCAGCTGCAGTTAACCAGAAGTCAGATACATGAAACTTATTTCTCTGACCACAGCAAAATTAAATGCGACACTAATTAAAAAAATATATATAGATATAAGCAATTTAACTTTCTCTCACGTAGAGATACATTAATGGATCCTTGCTATCAGATTAAGGTGTGTTTACATTTGGCACTGGGAATAGAGTGTAGCCATAGCCAGGACCGGCTCTAGTTACCAGCAAACCAAGCACGTGCTTGGGGCGGCACAATTCCAGGGGCGGCACTTGCTTCGGCAGTTGTGCTTTCGGAAGGGTTTTTTTTATTTTGTTTTTTTGCTTTGGCAGTTGCGCTCTTGGAGGTTTTTTTTTGTTTTTGTTTTTGCTTGGGGTGGCAAAAAACCTAGAGCTGGCCCTGGCCACAGCCATAGCTAAAAATAGAATGTAGCTTCAGTGGTGCAAGTGGCTAGTGACCTTGAGGTACATGTCTATTAGCTTGGGCCTTTGCTGTCGCTCTAGCCACCTTGGCTACACTCTGTTTTTAGCATACTAGCTAGGTCACAGCTAATGTGGGTATATCTCCTTCAGCTAGGATTTACATTCCCAGCTCTGAATGTAGACATACCTTTAGTGAATATCATATTAAACCAAATTCTCTTGCCAGACCCGAGGAGAAGGGGATAGACATTTGACTATACATGAGACTCAATTATGCAACCCTTGCTCACACTGAGTAGCACTTATTCACTTGAGTGGAGCCACTGAAATAATTATTTTAACTGGCTGTTAGAAAGGGGATAGAAGTTAGAAAGTGCAGCAGGACAAGTCAAATTAAAAACAAAACAAAACTGGGAGGTGGGTGAGTGAAAAAGATGAATAAATATAGGTAGCCTACAGCCAAGAGTCAGCAGCATTAATAAGGATGGTGGCAGATGGATGAGCAGTAGGAAGTGCAATTTACATAATATGGATATCTAATAGCGCATATATTTGAATGTCTGTGTTTGTCAAAATTCAGTCACTTTGTGGTAGGCAAAAATGAAAAGCATTAGCAATTGTTTGTCTATTCAGATTCTGACGTGTCAGCTAGAAGGGGCCCTTGGTTGGCCCTATGTGAATTAAGACATATGTACCTCCATCCATCTCACTCACCATCTGCTTCTTGGTTCTCTATGTGGTGTTTAGCAATCACTCAGAGACAAGCTGCTGGACAGAGATATGCTTCATTCAATGTCTCAGCTTCAATTGCCTCTGTGTTAAATATCTTAAAAGGTACAGTCCCCACAATTTCCTTTCCCAGCCAAATTTGACAACCATGAACAATCAACATTTATATAAATACAGAACTTCAAATATTTATAGCCACCCTACTAATTACATTTACTAATGGTATTCTATGAGGTACCTTGTACTGTCTCTTTATATCTCCCTTGAGATATCAATACAATGTTGTCAGGAGGCAGTAAGTCAATTTTTTTCTAATGGTTCCAGGTCCTAGGACTCATCTGTCTTAACCTGTTGTGGTTGGTCCCTTTCTGAGAACTATTCAGGCAAAAGTGAAGGCTCGGTGCTTCTTATTCTCCCTCCCTTCTGGAAGCTGGAGAAGGTGGTGCCTGTTACTTTTCAGTATGTGTGTTTGGTGGGGCAACAGCGTTATAAGACCACAGGGCAACTTTTTGGAACAGCACTGATGTTTGTGCCATTGATTTCCATCACAGATGGAAACGGTCTCATTTCTTCAGATGGTTACTGCTATTGGGACCCCCAATCAGACTGGAGTTTATTTTTGGTTTTATCTGGTATTTATACTTCTGAAAATCCCAGTTCTTCAGACATCAGTTTCCAACTTTACAGGCATTCTTGTGCTGTTTTCTGTTAAATAAAGCAGCAAGGGACAACCCACATATTACTGGTGCCATCATGTAATTTAAAAGTGCTAAATGTGAATCAGTGTCTGATGCGTAGCCTTTTGCAGTAAATGGTTTATTAGTTTTTCACCAACCTGTTGGATTGGGGATAAGGAGGTCTAGAGATTACATATATAAACCCAAACTTCACTGCCAAGTGCTAGAAGTTATATCCACTAAACCGTGACCCATTGTCAGACATTGCTATGTCATGACTAGCAAAAATAGATTTGATATGCAGAATCACCTATTTAGTTGTACTATCTTCTAGAAAAGATGTATCAGGGAACTAGAATATGTACATATTTTTTCCAGTCTACATAAACAAATATATTATTTTATTATTCCAGAGGACCCATTTTTCCTGTGCCACCAATGTGGGCTCTTCTGTTTGATTTGGCCTGTGTTTTTGGGGCAAACCTTAACAGTTTCCTCAATGTCATTGTTCATTTGAGGCTACCATACAATGTCTCTAGTCTTTCTCTTACATTTTTCAAATCCCTAAATGACCCTTATGTATCTTTTAACATATTTTTTCTCTAACACCTTAGGGAACATCATCCTGCTGTCTTTAAACAGAATCCCATCTAATACTAAGGGCTCCCTCTTGAATTGGTGGGAGGGGCTGGGAATTTGGCAATCCTAAAAAGTTGAAATTAGAAAAATAATCATTTTCAGTTTCACCCAAAATGAAAGTAAGTTTTCAGCAAACGGAAAATTTGAAAACATTTTCAGACAGGTTGAAGCAAAACATTTTGGTTGGGTCAAAACAAAAATGTTCATGTTGATTTTGGGCATTGACAAAAGCAAAGGAGGACTAGACTGACAACATATGGAATGGGGAGAGGCAAAAGAGAAGGTAGCAGCTTTCCTATATTCTTTAATCCAGTGGTTTGGTTAGGTTAGGTTATTCCTTCAATGTGGTAGGAGAACCAAGGTCAATTCCTCCCTTTGCCTGAGATGGAGAAAGAATTCGACTTTGCATCTCCTATATTACAGGAGAGTATCAGAGGCTGTGAGATAGTCTTGTGTGGGTCTCTCTCTATCTCTTCTGTTGAAGCTGTTCCACTTTTTTTGTAAATAAGTAGAGACTTGAGTCCTCTACATCCATCTACATTCGGATTCTCTTTCCCTGGCCCAATTATTATCCATTGTCATACATGCTAGCAATGCATAGTCATTTGGTCAGAGAAACATCTACACTGTCAGAGCACAGTCCACCTTCCATAAGCTTCATTTTGGATTGGGTGATTTCCATTGTTTGGCAATTCTAAATGCTTTGTAAAGGGCTTCCAGTAGTCTCTCTCTCAGATGTGTGGCCCAGATTCCAATCACAATCTTTAAGATTTTAGCTATGTAGAAAGTTTGATGGGACAATTAAAAAAACATGTTTGAGCTTCAGAATCCAATAAAACATTGACAGAATTCAAAGTGCTAAAGTATGGTAATTTATTTAATGTCTTGTAACTAAAACACTTGCTAAATTCTCTTCAAATTTTGCAGAAAATTTCTCTTTAGCCTGACAAATATCAGACTAAAATGACTTTTCTAGCCAAAGTAGTAGGAATCCTTCAGTCTCAAGAGACCATGGATATGGGCCCCTGAGAGGTGAATTTACTCAGTTGTTTTTATGGCAGCTGTGGCTGAAGAGACCCACTCAAGAAAGACAATCTCTGCCGCATCTGTCACATTTAAAGGGGGTGTTTTCACCCTTTGGGCTCTGCCTTCCACAGGCTCTTTTCTCCTCTGCTAAACTGGATTGCTTCCTTTTGTAATGCTCAAGATCTTTGTTAAGCTCTTGTTTCCAAAAGCGGCGGTTCTGAGTGTTATCCACTTCCATGTCTATTTCTTTCAAGGATGTGTGCAAGCGAAACCTCAAACACAATTTTGGGCATACTTTGGGTCTTTTTCCAGATGCCAATCCACTGGAGAGGATGTCCTTTGGGATGTGCCCATCATTCATTCGGCATACATGGGCAAGCCAGCGGCGGTGTCTCTGTTTGAGGAGTGTTTGCATGCTGGATATACTGGCCTGCCTGAGCACCTCACTGTTGGTGACTCTGTGCCTCGAGGACAGTGTTTCTCAAATGGGGGTCTGTGAGGGTACTCCAGGTGGTCCGCAGGCCCCGCTGATAACTCCTCCCCCTCCCTCCAGCGCCTCCTGCACACTGAGAAGCAGATGTTCAGCGGTGTGCAGGAAGCGCTGGGAGGGAAGGGGAGGAGCAGGGATGGGGCACGCTTGGGGGAGGGATGGAAAGAGGTGGGGAAGAGGAGGGGCAGAGGTGAGTGGGGGCGGGAAGAGGTGGGGCAAGTGGTGGAGTGGGGGCAAGACCTGGGGCTGAGTGGGGGTCTTGGGTGTCCGCAAATTTTTTTAAATCAAAATGGGGGTCCTCATGTTGCTAAAATTTTGGAACCACTGCTCTAGTAGATTACAAAGATTCAGTGAAAGCAACATATATGAAAGCTGTTGAACCGCTTTTGATGAGGAGAGTATAAGGTCCATGCCTCGCTCTTGTACAAAAGTGAGCTGATAACACTTGCCCGATCACACAAAGATCTGTGTGTTCTGTCAGCTTGTTGTTTTGCTTGTTGTTATAGGTGACATTCTATACCTTGGGGGAGCACCCTGTAGCCCCCATATTCCTCATTATATAGAAATTGTGATACTGCATATAAAGCATGCCATGTGAGGTATTAGGCAAAAGTTTATGATCTGCAGAAATACATTGTTTTATCTAAATATGTAGGTCATTAGTGCATATGAAATTATGAGATTGTGTTGTATGGTTGTCGCTAAAACATGCGGTAAATTGGGGAATTGGCCAGATATTAGCTTCCCAGTAACAACAGCAAGGAAAGTAATCAACGCCTGAGCAGGTGTCGAACAACCATCATCAATAGCCATTGTCCAGCATGGGACCTACAACACAATGACTCACTTGCACAAAGCCATACCAGGGGAATTGCTCAACCTTACCTGGTGACTCAGCAATGCCCACCAGACATATCTGGACTTGTATTCTCCAAGCACATGGACTAAGCGTATAAAACAAAACACAGTGGCCCTATGCTTCACCTTTTTTCCTTCCCCCACCTATGCTGCAAGCAACAAGGAGACTCAAAAGACTGAAGACTCCAACAGAGGAGACTGGTCCATGTTTCAAGGGTGAAACCTGTTTACTATGAATGGCAATACCCAGTGGGATGAGAAAACTGCTTAAACTAGATGTTGCCCAGTCTAATAGGGTTGAGAGTTTAGATTGCGTGCTTATATTTTAGAAACCACTCTGACTTTTTGCCTATTACTCATCACTTAAAATCTATCTTTTGTAGTCAATGAACTTGTATAATTGTTCATCTTTACCAGTGAGTTTGCCTGAAGTGTTTGATAAATCTGCTCAGTTTTACAGAGGCTGGTATATGTCCACTTTCCATTGATGAAGCGGTGAACCAATTAATAAATTTGCACCGCTTGTCTTAAGCAGTGCAAGATGGTATATTCCTGAAGTACAAAGCTGGGAGGTCTTGGCTGGTGCCTTTCTCTGTGTGATTTATGAGTGGCTCGGGAGCATTCATGCAATCTAGCTGGGTATGGGGCTCCACATGCGGTTGTGCTGAGTGATAACACCTGGAGGGGTTTGCAGCTTGTCACTAGCAAAGCATTGTGAGAGACAGCCCAAGCTGGAGGTTAAGGGGGCACAGCAGTCCCGCAGTCCCAGACTGCACCCCGGGGATCCCCTCACAGTGCTCCTGCTCAGTCTAGATATTGTTGTGGTGACTTTTCCGATGCGGATGTTGAGTTCTGTTTCAAGTGAAAGGTTGACTGCAATAGTGGACCCCAGGTAGGTGAACTCCTTCACCACTTTAAGTTCATAGTTGTTGATCTTGAGGGCGGGTGCTTCGTCATCTCCTTGGCACATTATGTTTGTCTTTTTTAGGCTTATGATAAGCCCGAAGTTTTGGCAGGCTTTGGCAAAACTTTCCATGAGGTTTTGGAGGTGGGCTCTGTGTGGGTTGTCACTACTGCGCCATCAGCGAAGAGGAGGTGTTGGATGGGAGCCTGCTGAGTCTTGGTTTTAACCCCAAAGTACAGTGGGGTTAAAATAGAGCTTATGATGGAACCTGGTTGCAACTTATGAGGCTATTGTCCGTCAATAATGAAGGATTTTATTTATAAAATGCATAACATTTTAAAAAATATTAAATTTTATTTTGAAAAACTTATACCGGATGTCAAAATATTCCAGACAAAAGCAAACCAAACCCACAATTAATCGTGAGTGACTAGGGAAAGGATAATAAATGAAAAATTCCATGGACTGGTATGTGTTTAGCTACTCCCATAGCCACCAATAGCCACCCTTTAATATATTTAGGGGCCCACTAAGGTAATTAGGAGTCTTTACATTAGCTTCAATAAACTTTTTATCAGGCCCTACATTCCATATAGGTCATCCAGTTTTTATTTAAATACATTTATGCCACCATAATTTCAGGTTAATTCCACCTATTCACTATCTCTAACACAGAAATAAATATTACATATTTTGAACAGATATTCCTTCTTAATTAACTTGTCCCCTACTTTTAATCTGCCTGAAACTCAGATAGATAAAACAATTCTACAGTAGCCCTTAGTTAATATACATACGCACACCTCAGTTATGTCACATCTTCCTTATCATATCTCAAAAAGAAATCAAACACTTATTTTGTTAAAACTAAAAACTGAACTTTGTTTCTATCTGCAAAGTTCAGACGATTTTCAAGGGAAATTAATGAATGTTGCTAATAGCTGGATCTGAGGAGGCATTAGGAAGAGACAATCAGGAGGAAAGGCAATATATAACCTTTAGATGGAACAATTAGAGATCAGTTATTAGTCACAGAACAGCATTCTGAAACTGCTTCTTCATTAATCAAAAATGATTCCAAATTAGAATGTTTAATTATTTGCAGAGAAAAGTTTTGTATATTCTGTCTCAAATATATATATTATATAGATATAGATATATACACACGCCCGAATAGGTTGATGAAAAAATTTCTAACTCCCATTGATCATTTCAGTTGGAAAATAATTTTAAAGCTGAAATTAAAGACAAATCCCAGTCCAGAAACATGTAAAACCAGCTGGATTTCAAGTCAAAAACCACTAGTGAGCTATTTGAGCAGTCCCAAAGCTAAAAAGGCTTTATCAACCAGTTTCATCTGATGTCCTAGCGCAGGGGGAGACAGGGGGCCATGGCCCCATCACTTTCCCCTACAGGTGGGGGAAAGGGAGGGGGGGGGGGGGAAACAGGGCAGAGGGGAGCAATCTGGGGCTGGGTCTAGGGTGGGGGGAAGGCGGCATGAGGGCAGGGAGCTTGGGGAAAAGGGGAAGTGTGAGGATGCTCAGGGAGGCAGGCAGGCAGCATGGGAGGCAGAGGCAAAGTTGGGGAGGCAGGGCTACGATTTGGGTGCTGGTGTGTCCCCCCCCCACACTTTGAGAACTTCCATTGCCCCGTCCTATTGACCTACACACCTGATATCCCAATTTTTTTATTGCAGTCCAAAAAATTTATTTTTTAAGTATTTATACAACAAGCCTAATCCAAAACCCATTCAATTCCATGGAAAGTATCTCATTAACCTCAATACGCTTTGAATGAGGCTCGGTGTTTGTCCATTAGGCATTGCTATGGTGAGCAGAATTTGCTTTCTGTTTACCAGGGACAGTTGAGAGAAACAGTGATGAACAATGTTTTGAGTGAAAAGAAAAATCAGATGAGTGTAGCCACTATCAAAGCCACACTCCTAATTTACTGGGGAAAGGGGGGGGGGACCTCCAGTACAAATGCATGTCACTTAAGTCAAAAGCTGGCAATAGTGACACCATTGCATATTTTATAAAGCAAACTTTATCTTTTGTATAAGTATTTCACACCCTTAAAAATATAGCCACAAGGATAGTTGCATTTTCTTTTGAAAATAGTCACCTTACCCAAAATAAAACTGAAAAAAGTTCACTAGTGCAAAGATTGGCAATGAGAAGAGAGGCTTTCTGCAGCTAGATCCCCAGGCTAAACACAGATAAGGCTTAAACCTAAAGCTTCCTTAAGCCTAGAGACCATAGAGTGACAGACAATTTGTCTAGCTTTCCTGTTACTGATTATATTATGTCTCAGAGAATCAGGCGATTGCTCTTCATTAGCTTGGTTAATTCCGCATCACCCATTTAGTACTGACCAGGCGATTTGTAGCTGTTAGAAGTATAGTATTGTTTTGTTTCAAATACAGCAAATTTGATTACTCAAAATCACAAACAACAAATCCTTCAAACACTTGCGCTTAACTTTACTACTCTTATTAGTGCCGTTGAATGGGAGGAGGACGAGGAGAGAGAGGAAGGACATGGGTAACAGTAAGTTCCCACGGTCACTCGGTCACTCGTTTGACATTTCCATTAAAACTCTGGCTTGTATTTTGTTTTCTCTTTGGGCAGCTTTCTCACTCCTTCACTTGTTCAAGACTTCATGGAAGAAGAGTTTTTAGGGGAGATTTAACTGAAGGGAGGAATATGGTGCAGCAAACAGGCATACAGTGGTATACCAAATTTCTTCAGGTCCTCAGTAGCCCACCAGAGGGGCTCAGGGTGCTTTAGCTAATAGGCTTCATAGGCACAAGATCTGATGAGCCCAATAGTCACCCAGATACATGGCTATAGTGAAGGGATATTTTACTAGTGGTCTCAGGAAAGGTTGTAAACTACCCCAGATAGAGTGGCTAATGCAATTAAACTCCAAGTTACACCTTAGCCATTCCTAACTTGGCCTCTGGGGGCAGTCCAACAGAGGGTAGGGTTCCTCCAGCCTACTTTTTGGGGTGCCTTCTCCAGTCCCTTCCTCGATTAAAGGCAAGTAAGTACCTTGCAGGTTTCCTGGCAAGGATCAGTCCATGGGGTGTGTGTGTGTGTCTCCTCGTGTTGTCCCCCTGCTGCTGTAGCAGTGCTTCCTGCACGGTTATTGGTAGGAGGCTGCTCCAATCAAAACAGCAGCAGACTACCAGGCCCCCCAGAGTCTGACTCTGTATAGCTTTCCTGTACAAGAACAGTAGCCCTTTCTCTCAAGTCCAATAATCTCTGGTCAGAGCACATGTCCCCTGTTCCCAGATTAGTCCCCAGTAGATAGGACACTTTGTCTGCAATAGCCTTCTCCTGGTTTCTATCCCTTTAAAAGCCTATGCTAGCCACTGGCTCTTGGTCCCTGAGAGTTTCTTTCAGATTCAAGCCCTCTTCTGCTTCTTGCCATAAGTTCTGCACAGACTTGTATCCAGCTGTAATGTCTTCCTGTTACAACCTGTTCGTCTTGCAGCTCTTCAGCTTCTGCTCACTTCATTGGCTTCCTGCTGTGCACACAGCTCCTCAGCTTCTGAAGCCTGCTTTCCCACTCTGCTCCTTCCTAGCTTAGCCTGTGGCCAATGCCCATGATGCTCCCAGCTCAGCATCCAGCTTTCATGCTCTACTGTCAGCTCACCATGTCACCTCTCCTGCCCATGCTGATCTGGCCACTGTGTTCACAGGGAGAGAAATCATTTTTGGGTAAGACACAAAGTTTCTGCAGATTCACTCAGGGCTGCAGATTCACTCTGGGTGGCCCTGGATTCACTACACAGGTTTGGGGATTGTTTTCCAAGTATATGGTGGAGCATGGAAGCATAGGAAACAATCTGTTGTTGCCCAGTATTCCCTTTGTACTTGTTATACTCGTAGGACAGATATAAAAAGCTTTTGCTGGTGGAAAGCACTGACAAAGATCCTTTCCTCCAAGCAGAGGGGTGCATCAGGAAATTCTACAGCGGGCAGGGGGCATATGAGGAAATGAAGCCATGGCATCCCTAGTTCCTGATGATTCCCTGAGGCTATAATCTCCTTAGGGGATGTGGCAGCAGGAGACATGAATTAAGGCAACCCTCATGGGAAGCACAAGCCATTTCCCATTGGTCCCTGTGTAGGCCCTGGTGCCGGTGCAGGGATAAATTTCCCCAGAGACATTTGTGAGAGAACGATATTTAAAGGGTACTAGGGCTGGCATCATTGGTGGAACAAAGAAGGTGGGAGGAATACAAAAAGGAGATCAAGCCTAAAATGTAGGAAGGAGCTATATGAGAGAGTCTTGAAGGCAAGGCCAAGAAGAAGTTAGAATATAAGAACGGCCATACTGGGTCAGACCAATGTTCCGTCTAGCCCAGTATCCTGTCTTCCGGCAGTGGCCAATGTCAGGTGCTTCAGAGGGAATGAACAGAACAGGTAATCATCAAGTGATCCATCCTTTGTTTTTCATTCCTAGCTTCTGGCAAACAGAGGCTAGGGACACCATCCCTGTCCATCCTGGCTTATAGCCATTGATGGACCTATCCTCCATGAATTTATCTAGTTCTTTTTTGAACCCTGTTTGAGCATTTTGTAGTAGGTCAGCCTTTCTTGGCTATATTGGCAGCACATAGCAGGGTTTTTAACCTCCGGCATGCCAAAATGCCGGTCGGGCCCATGAATCCCATCAGTCTTTTAACTGTTTCTTCATTCTTTTAGTATGGCATTTCTGAACATTATTTCAGCTTTCACATGTGGCACTCTGCCAAACATGGAGCAAAATGATGGATAGCTAGTCATGCTGTGAGGACATTATTGTAGTTAAGGTCAACTCTTGAATCATCTCAGTCCATTTTTCTTATGCTCGAGGAAAAAAGCCCTTTTCATATATTCGATGGTTTGCTTAAACCTTTCAGTTCTCTCCCCATGGGGAAGTGAAGTGCTGCTTAGAATTATTTAAATGCTTCAGTTGATAACATCATATAGAAATGTTGCCATGAGAACTGGCCCCTTAATCTGGTTATATTTTGGAGAGGTGATAGCTAGTATTATGAGCAATGGCTTATAAACAATGTTGTGGTTTCCACTGACTTCAGTCTGAGTTGGCTCAGACCCTTCAAGATTCAACTGGAAGACTTTTACCATAATATCAAAGTGCCATGTTTTGATTTACTCCACTGTTTAACAGTCAAACAATTGAGATGTGAATTTCAAGAAAATCTATCACCAATTCTATTATTCATTGGCATGGAAATTGCTTACTAATTCTCAGAAAATGCTGGTAGTATTTTACATAAGAATGCTGCGCTAAAACCAGATTTGCTGTAGCACTGAGGGCTTTTCTGAGGCATCATTAAATGAAGGAAATGAATTTTACAACCCAGAAAAGTAAAATGTATTTTAAAAAGTTTTGGAAAGAATTAAATATGAAAGTTCTATTACATTTTGATCATAAACATAAACATAAAAACATAAAATATACAGATCAATCCATGGTCTTTCTAGCTCATTTTTAATTTGTAGCAAATCAATGTAATCTGTATTACACTCCATTGTCTTGATGCAGAATGAGGAATTATTTTTAGCAATGTAACTTATCACATCAAGCTGTTAGAATGTAGAATGCAAAAACAATCCTGGAAATATTAATGAATCATTAAGACTGTGCTGCTGCACTTTGGATCAAACTGTGTTAACTCTGTCACCCCCGTCCTTTCCTTCCCATAGAATCACACAATAGAGAGATGTGTTCAGCAAACACCTGTTACTCATGTACCATAACTACCTTTGCCTCTTACAGGATCTTCTTGGCCTGGCACCACTCAAGTACTCAATTGTGCAAGACATTGAACATTATGGTCCTGACCCAACAAAGCATTTAAGCACTTCAAAGGGATTACTCATATGCTTAAATTTAAGCACAAGCTTAACTGCTTTGCTGAATTGTGCTTTTATCAACAAGCGTACACAGTTGCATCACCTCCTCCTTTGGTAAATCCAAAGATTCTATATTGGCGTTCCTAACCAGTTATTCATTGGGAAGTGAAGCATGGAACAGAAAGAGACCAGCCGCTAGACCTCAGAGAACTGCAGAAGGCCAGAACCATGTGTGTGGAGGCCTCATGCCTCAACACCAGCTCAGGTCCCTGACAACCCTTCCTCTCCCTGGCAGCATGGATCCAAAGGATCTGGATTACCAGGAATTCCCCCTGGCCCTGGAGATCTCCTTAAAAGAGGGGAAATAATGTTTGTTAACTTTTTCAGTTACTCCCTGCTGCTCAGATTCACAAACTGGCAAAAGGGTTTTGAGAGATCCAGAGGAGGGGGAAGGAGGTAGAAAGCTGTGTATGGAGAACCTTCTTTCGTCACTCCCCTCTCCCCCCCAAATGACTGTGGTATTTTCATGCTCATTTTTATCTAATGAAGTAGTATTCCATAATCTCAGTATGATTAATGTGGGCACATTTCCTATAACTACTAGTTTAATTAGTTTACAGAAGCTGGAGTTTTTAAAAGCTAAGTAACTTGGCCAGTAAAAATTATATTGTCCTAGTGGTAGCAGAGTTAATTTCTGACAAAGAACAATGTCAACATGACTTTGAGTTGGTGACAGCACTTGGCAGCTTTAAAACTGTATCATCATCTATGTATGACTCCTGGGGGAATTCTGTGCCAAATATTAAAAATTCCACATACTGTATTTTAAAATTTTGCAAAATTCTGCATATTTTATTTGTCAAAACAACACAATATCATCCTGCCAGTTTCAATTTTTTTTTTTTTGACAAATAGATTTCTTACTAGGCATATTGATACAGAACTTTGAGTAATTCATTTAAATTACAATACAAAAAAAAGTATTTCCTGCACCCATCAGAAACAGTGCAAAGGCTTGGGAGTGTCAAGGGTAATAGAGGAGCTGAGGGAGAGAGAAGGAGCATGGAGTGAACCTGGAAGGTTGTTGGGTGTGGATGGAAGAAGTATGGAACAGGTTTTTTTTTTGGGGGGGGGGGGGGGG